>NW_015653472.1:975487-994936 GCF_001515625.1 Sinocyclocheilus rhinocerous
ATTTATTCAGACACCTTCAACATTTCACACATTATCACAGTTTATTGGCTATAGTTTAGAAAATGGTAATAAAATATGTCAAGACCTCAGAGTTAAATTGTGTCAGAACAAATTCATCTTGATAATGTCAGATAACACTTAAGCAAAACATAGTCAGGTCAAAGTGTCTGAATAATTTTTGGTCCCAAATTTTTATCCATTTTTCCATCACATAAACATGTATCTCTATTGGCCAGAATTTTAAAATTGCAACATTACTAAAGTATATTTTCCTATAAGTATAGGGACCACAAAACCAGTCAATTCAAGGGTCAATTTTTTTAAATTGAGATTTATACATCATCTGAAAGCTTTCCATTGATGCAGGCCTATGGTTTTGTTAGGACAATATTTGGCCAACTATTTGAAAATTTGGAATCTGGGTGCAAAAATCTAAATATTGAGAAAATCACCTTTAAATTGTCCAAATGAAGTTCTTAGCAATGCATATTACTAATCAAAAATTAAGTTTTGATATATTTATGGTAGGAAATTTACAAAATATCTTAATGGAAAATTATCTTTACTTAATATCCTAATTTTTTTTGACATAAAAGAAAAATCGATCATTTTGACCAATACAATGTATTGTTAGCTATTGCTACAAATATACCTCAGCGACTTAAGACTGGTTTTGTGGTCCAGGGTCACATATTATATATTCATAAGTTTCTTTAAGGCAAGCTATTTAATTCTCTAGCTGTCCATTTTTGCTTGACGAATATAGATTTTTGTGCAAATTGTAAAAGGTTTACAACAATTATAATGATTCGATTATAACAATATTAGTTAAGGAGCAAAATGATATAATGATTAAGAAAACAAATTGTCTTATTTTCTGCACTTTCTTTTCAGTGTCTTTATTGTTTTCTTCTGAACATTAATTTATACAGTGTAAGATAATAAGAATAACACCAGCCTCTTTAATTAGTCTCTAGATATGCAGCTGAAGAGCACGCCTCCAAGAAGTGCTGTCCTTTGCAGCCCAATCCCACTGAGATTTGAAGGCTTTCACGGAGTTTGTATGACTGTGTCCTGAAGTTGTTGGTTTTGACCTGATTTACTCAGAATCAACAAAGGACCGAGCCACCACAGTGCTGCGGTGAATCTCAAACAGGCACAGAGGTGACAAGCACTGTGTAAGAGACAACAGTGGGCAGGTGTGCATGTCGGATTGACAGCGGAGTTTAAATCCAACTCTCTGCACGCCTCAAGCTCATGTGTGCACACTCATGTTCCACATGTGTGATTCTATGTAGGTAGCCAGACACTGATAAAAAAGAAAAAAAAAAGCCTATTGCATTCACCTGATAGGTGTCAATCCGTTTGTGGCAGCTCTGGGTTCTTGCTATAGTGGACCCTGCCTGAGAGAATTATGGATGTTTGTGTTTTTATGGCAGTTGTGAGACAGGAAAGCAATAGAATGAGACCATGTCAGAGGAGTATCAGAAACAAGGGAAAGTTGTGTGTACGTGTGTTTTATGTGTTTGTGTGTTCTTGTATAAAGTAAAGTCAGTGATCAGGAACAGCTAGACAGATCCTGGAGCATACCGAGTGATCATGCCACCCTGTCTGGACCTGTTCTGGTAGTCCGTGATAAGAAAAAGAAAAAGAGCAAGTGTGTGTGTGTGTGTGTGTGTGTGTGTGTGTTTAAGATCACTCATCAAAGACCAGACCTTCTCAACAGAAACTTGTGTTTGCTTTGATTTGGAATAAGAAAATAACTGTAATGCTGTACATCTCCTTAGATCCAAAAATGAAAATTCTGTAATATACTGAACATCATTTATTCTGCTGCATGATTGTTTCTAATACAATGAGTGATGGCAAATTTGACATCCTTCTCTCTTCTGACAATGTAATCAATCTCTTGATATTTTTTTCCTATTTTGGAAAGTCATAGAAATGCTATTGTGGATTTTTACATTTGCTGTTGGGGCAAATGGGAAGGCAAAAATTATATTTTTGGTTGTTTCCATTCATCACTATAGAACAGAGGGGGGCAAACTAAGGCCGGGGCACTTTCATCTGGTCCGTGAGGCAGATAGTCAAGTCAAGTTTATTTGTACAGCGCTTTTCACGATACAAATCATTGCAAAGCATCTTTACAGCAAATTAAGTTTCTACAATATTTAGTGGTAGCTTATCAGTGGTGACTGTCAATTAATGTACATATGGCAGAAATGTACGGATAGTCCAAAATAACTATTTTTTAATGCAATATCAGCAAAATCCAATAGATGCGCGGTAGTCTGCAGTGCTGTAACAGTTACGTATACTGTATATTCAGTCAGAATTAGAATGCGCTCTGTAATATAATCTGGGTTGGATTTATATAATACATAATATATAATATTATCACCCCAAAACAGCAAACAAACTTGTTACAGTGTTCTCTATCACAGAATCCCGTTGCTGATTACAAAACATCATTTTATTTTAATGCTAGTAACAGAGGCTTCAGCGTTTAATATACACAATAATGCAGTTATTGAGAGAGAGAGAGAGAGAGAGATGGATTAAACATGTGAATTAACACAGTACTGCATGTCCGGCTCTCAACATAATTCAGCAGCATCATCTACCAATACCAATACCAATAGCGAATCCGTAAATTTAACTGCTTCAAAAACAGCAGCATTATTGAGAAATGTCATGTAGCTTTTCAGTTACAAAACTATTTTTGTGGGTCAGCAGCACTGACAAGTTTGTGTGAGTTTGTTCCACAGTGCTCTGTAATGTATGTGTGTGCGTTTGTAGGGGAGAACGGGAGAAAGAAAGATGCTGTGAAAGAGAGCGGGAGAAAGAAAGTGTGCTTTTAAATAAAAAGACAGGTCCTGGTAATAAAAAGTAATTTTGTGGGGAAAACATGGAAATAGTTTGACGTTTTTGTCATATTATTTATTCGCTGTTTTTATTTGCTTAGTCAGTGTATTTGGGTTTTGGATTTGTTGTGGAGTGAGGAGAACAAAAATACGTTTATAATGTTTGTAAATGTTTAGTTTATTTTACATTATTTCTGAATGAAATGATCAAATATGACTTATACATCAATCGACTTATATATGCTTATTTTATGCTCATAAATAAAAACAAAGTAGAGATAGTACAAGAATAGAACTAGGGAGAAGGTCAATACTTTCAGTGAATAATGAGTAAAATTCTAGTCTGTTTATATGGTCATATGGCTTCAGAAGACTTGGAATATACTGCTTGAGTGGTATGGACCACTTTTATAGTGCTTTTGTGTCAATTTTGAAGCTTGAAAGTTTATATTCTGTGTTCCGCAAAAGAATGTCATGCAGGTTTAGAATGTTAAATTGTCAATTTCCATTTTTGAATGAACTGTCTAAAACCAGATCTTCCTAACAGAGTGCTTATGTTGAGACAAGTAACAAAAAAAGAAAGCAAAATAATAAAAGAAAGCAACAATAATAATGCTGTACGTCTCTTCAGACAGGAGTTCTAAAGGTCATGAATGCTACTTTGTATGAGCTTTTTTACAAGGATCTTTTGTTCCATCCTCATATGTCTGGTGTTCTAGAACGCTGCACTTGTCATATGATTGTGGCTTTCTAAAATTGATTCTTATGTCTGTGTCTCTTTGCAGGTTGCAGAGGAAAGCTGTGTGGATTTGGAGCGGTGTGTGAGAGAGACCCCACTGACCCCTCTAAAGGAGAGTGTGTTTGTAAGAAAATTGTATGTACGTCTGTGGTGGCGCCGGTGTGTGGTTCTGACTCCTCTACCTACTCCAATGAGTGTGAGCTGGAGAAGGCCCAGTGCAATACACAGAGACGCATCAAGGTGATGCGCAGAGGCCCCTGTGGTAAGTCTAGTCACATGCAAAAATCAGTACATCTATACTTGTTAGGACCTCCTGACTGTTGTTCTTAAATTAAAGGGAAAATTCACTAAAAATCATCCTTATGTCTTTCCAAACTCTCTTTTTTCTCCGTGGAACACAAAAGGAGTTCCCCTTCGGGAACTCGAGCTGCGTCGGAAAACGCTAGGGGAACGCCTTCAGCGATACCAAGCTCTGAATCATATGTGTAATCAGTCGAACGATGGGCGAGACGTCAGCGGCGGGTGACGTCATGACCAGGAAGATTTAAAAGCACGTGAGGTGCAGCCGGCGCTAGCTTTCTGTCATTCAGCAAAGCTCTCTGTGTGTGTCGGTCACGATTTATGTTCTGTGAGTCTTATTTATTGTTGTCTGTCCAAAAAGTGCACAAGCATTCAAAATATAAGCTCCAGCAGAGATAAAAGATGTCTAAGCAAAAGACAAAAAAGGGCGAAAGCAGATCGCGTTACAGACTGTGTGTTCCTCCCTGCCCACGCTACATCACGAGCGGGGATACACACAGTTTGTGCGTGGTCTGCTTGGGAGCGGAGCACGCGGCGTCGGCTCTCGAGAGGGCCGACTGTCTGCATTGTGAGCAGTTGCCGCTGCGTTTGCTTCGCTCCCGGAAGGCTCTCTTTGAGGAGGGAGCCTTCACCAGCGTTCCTCACGGTGCTGGCGCCGCTTCCGCCGAGGCGAAGAGGCACCTGCACTCGTGGGGTTCGCAGCTGGATCTGGTGGAGGGAATGGAGACGGGCGAGTCCCTATCTTCTTCCTCACCTGCCAGATCCACTGCCCGCTCGCTGGGATCGGAAGCCCGTTCTGCGGCTACTTCCCCCCGGAGAGCGGGCTCGGCGCTTCTCCTATCTTCCTCCGAGGAGGTTGATGTGGAGAGCGTCGAGGATAAAATACATGCATTATATAGCGGGTAAATTTGACCCGCTGGCGCTTATAAGTACAAATGCCCCGTTTTTTGATCTGGTTTTATTTAAATAATTTTTAACAACATTGGATTGTAAATTACATAATTTTAGTAAAAGTCAATGACTGGGAGACTTGAATGTTTTATTTTAAATCTGTTATATACATTTGAAAAACGGTTCTAGTGTTAAACAGTGAAGCATGTTTCTTACACCAGAGGATTTTTTTCTTTTTTTTTTATGCAAAGGACCCCAAAATATAATGATATCCTTTCGAGGTCAGTCATTTTTATGTATAAACATTATATACTGTGTAAGAAAAATAGTAAACATGATATTATAAATACATGTTGTTTGCAAAATTTATAATTTAATCAAATTTATTTGTTTTAATTAAAGTGCGTATTGTCATTGTACTAAAGCAAAAATTCAAATATTAATCTGTAAAAAAGTTACATTAGTCTGTTTCTAGATGAAAAAACGTTTCCAATTCAATTTAAATAAAAAACTATTTAATATATAAATATTCAACCTAAAAAAAAAAAAAAACTAAATACTGCACATTGCAAGAAGTTTTGTTTATTTGTTTACTTATTTATTGAAAACTTATCCTTACAAAACTTTTGGTTATTTATTATTTATTATTTGGCTCTTTATAAGTTTTTACTCTTTAAGTTAGTCTAATTTGGACCATCCTCACAAGTTGGATTTACTACACAGAAGTTTTTACTATACTTATACTTAGTGATTTAAGATACTATATTAACACCCTTCTACTTGCTCACACATTTTATTTTTAAATTCAAGCATTTTTGATACATGCCAAAAACAATAATTATCCCCATATTATCCCAATGTTTCCATATTCATGAACCCCAGCATGGATAGATCTTCTATGGCGTGGAGAATGTGAGTTTTGTGTTTTCTGTTCATCATGTATATTCCAATCAGTTTATTTCCATGAATGATAACTAATATGTGAAATGTGGCCCATCATTAAACGGGCTCTGTGGCAGTTGGCCTGGCCAGCGTGAGCCATAATTATGTGATTCGGTGGAACATGCCGTACAAAGCCTTCAAAGAGCTCTAATTAGCCACCTCACATGCTGTCTAGCAGGAAATGATCAGTCCTGAGGAATGAGAGCTCCAGCCTACCAGTGAACTCCAGCCTCCATTGAGAAACGCACTAAAGATCACACTGTCCCGGTGTGTTAATGCAGTTGAAGTTTGGCTCCATGCTAATCTCCATGCTAGGCTCCGCAGCAGGGCTTTAATGGGCACTAGCCTCCCTGCTATTGTGCTAATGAAATTGACAGTGTGGCTATCAGGGTTCATATTGCTCTCGCTCAAATGGGATCAGCGGCCATAGATAACAGCCGTTTCAGTGTTTCTCTTGGGTAGAGAGGTTGAGGTGGGAGATGAGAGTCAGGTTAGCTACCATCTTTTGCCAACATCTAATCCGGTGGTGCAGCATCCAAAATTAACCCTTGGCCTTTGGGGTCGTAAGATTGTTTTAATTTTTAACCAAAGCATTTATTTAATCAAAAATAGAGTAAAAACATGAAGAAAAAAAACTGTAAAACTCTACTACCATTTAAAATACCTGTTTTCTATTATAATACATTTTAAAATGTAATTTATTCCTGTAATGTCAAAACTGAATTTTCAGCAGCCATTACTCCAGTCTTCAGTGTCACATGATCCTTCAGAAATCATTCTAATATAATGATTTTCTGCTCAAGAAACATATATTATGATCATTATCGATGTTGAAAATGGCTGTACTGATTAATCATTTTTTTCAGAAACTGAATCAAAATCAAAATGCAGCTGAGTGGCCAAAATAAACATTTATAGCTGGTAGGGGTTTTCAATTTACACTGCATTGGCAGGAGTGGCAAAGGGTTAATTTGCACCACGTGCACGGGATAAAAGGTGATACAGAAAAAGAAATACAGAGAGGTGCCCTGTTTTTAAAGATGAGCAGGGGAACATGGGTGCTTCGATAATATTGAACTCCGGTGGGTAAACAGAGTCTCCAGCTGTTTGTGTGAGTGAGCGAGTCAGTCAGCAAGTGGAGGAAAGAAGTGGAGTGTGTGTGGAGCTCATTTCAGGTGGGCCGTATGCTGGAGCTCATCTGGATTGGCAGCGGTTCAGCGGAGCATTGGGCCAGAGAGATTGATCAATGAAAGGATTGATCATATGTGTGCAGAGCACATCTGGAATTACTGTGATTGCCAGGAGCACTCTCTTTTCTCACTCTGTCTTTTTTTAAACATTAACGTCTCTTCACCTCCAGCCTGACTCGGTTGATGAAAACCACTTTTGAGTACCCGCAGCACGGAGGTGGTAAAATCTGTGCATCAAATATTCACTCCCTAAACCAGGCCTACAACTTAAACTAGCCGCAGAGGCTGAAACTGTCGGCTTCTGTTGTCTAAATGAGGTTATTCTGCTGTACAGAAGAGCAGGGGTGGAAAAGCCTTAACCTCAGGGTATCATGGGAAGCTGCTTAATGGAGGAATCAATATGTGTGTCCCGTTATTGACGGCTGAAACTGTGTTCCTTCACTTGGGAAGTATGGCTCATTTCTTTCAGATGCTTTACCTGCTATAACTCCAGGTGTTGATACTGTTGGACACATATGGGCCATTTTTCCCCTCGGTTGCTTCTCACACTCTGTCAACCGATTCTCACGTATATAGGGCACTACATGCATATTTACTGTCCTTTAATAATGTCAAAGCTGACGTTCATCCAAGCACATAACGCTTGCAGCAGCAGCCATGAGAGACTGTTGATTTATGATCTTTCTGCAAACACATCTTAGTCAATATTAAAGCAACTGTAACTAAAGCAACTAAGTAGCACAGGGATATACTGTTTGAATGCATCATAATAGTGATTCATATCAGAAGAAAAGGATAGAATGTGTTCAAAGAAATAGTTGATTAATAATACTTGGATGTAGATAAAGGTGAGCTTAAATATAAGCTTTGCTGAAAGGTGAAGTGCGTATATATATTTATATATGTATATCTGTATATCTATGAGTGTGTGTATTTACGTGTGTGTGTGTGTGTGTCTGTGTGTGAGTGTGTGTATATATGTATATAGTCGCACTAGTGTCACAGAAAATGTCATCTTAGTGTCACCTTTCAGCAAAGTTTTCATGTCTATTTCATATATATTCAATTATTTATTTATTCTGAAATTATTATTTATTACAGCTCGATGCTAAAAGGAGTGGTGTGTTGTTGGAGTGTTGCTATGCAGTTTCTTGTACCACATATAATATTCAGGTATAAACCTTGGGTTTGTATATGGGAATTTTTCACATTTTGTTTTATGTTTTGTTTTGTTTTTGTTTTGTTTTTTCTTTGCTTTGTTTTTTATTGTTTTGTGGTGCTTGGTTTGTTTATTTAATTTAATTTTTTTGCTTTGCTTTATGTTTTGCTTTAGTTTGTTTTCAGTGTAAAATTTCAAGTTAGATCACTTAAAAATGTAACCGTACACCTCTCTTCAACACGTTATTTTATTTAAAGGGGTCATATGATGCTGCTAAAAAGAACATTATTTTGTGTATTTGGTGTAATGAAATGTGTTTATGCGGTTTAAAGTTAAAAAAACACATTATTTTCCACATATTGTACATTATTGTTTCTCCTCTATGCCCCGCCTTTTTGAAACGCGTCGATTTTTACAAAACTCATCGGTCTGAAAAAGCGAGGTATGAATGAAATCGCATCATATGACCCCTTTAAAGGTGCACTAAGCGATTTTTGCTAAACTATGTTGATATTTAAAATCACCAAAACAAACACGCCCATACCCCAACAAGACCTCCCCTATTTTGTTAACTCCGCCCCACACGTACGTACACAACCCCGGCAGCGACGATGGCGGAATCTGCTATGCCTGCCGGCCGAGGGTATGATGTCATCAATAAGTGAAAGCGATGTGTGTTACTATGGTAATTCAACGTAAAAATTAATGTAACTCACCTATCAAGAAGAAACAAAGCAACCTCGGCGTCCAATTCCAGGCCTTCCCGCTCCTTGAGTTCTCTCCACCGCTGGAAAGCTGCTCCAGTATTTACACAGTCCTACCTCTTACCTGATCGTAACCCTTCTTTTTAATGTTTTGCTCCTCCGAAATTTTATTTATTTTTTTATCTGCCATCTCTCGCTATCTATAGTCGATCTGCTAATATCCGTCCTGTGCACTCACTGAGTGCTCTCTTCTCCCTATCATTACTAGACACGCCCCTTACTGCTGATTGGCAGCAAGTGTGTTTTGGGACTCGGTCCAACATTGTGGTCAAAAGTGTTTTTCAAATATTGCTTAGTGCACCTTTAAGTAAAGTTTATGCCTTGTCAACCTACAGTTGTGCTGTTTATAGTTTTGTCTGTATTGGAATTATATAAAATACTGTATTTAACAATGATAAATTACACTCATCAAATTTAAAGGGGTCATATGATGTTGCTAAAAAGAACATTATTTTGTCACACGGCGGGCTAGAGTGAGCGGAGGCCGGCGACTAGAGTGAGCGGAGGACGCCGGCTAGAGTGAGCGGCGGCGGGCAGGCTTGAGAACGGCGCGGCCGGTGGATTCGACGAAGGAGCGTCCGGCGGGCGTGCGGCAACCACATGTGACGACCCCGGGCTGGACTCCGGAATCCGGCGATCCACAGCGCGAAGTTGATGTATTTCCTCAGCGACCAGCACGGATCAGATTTAAATCGCATCATATGACCCCTTTAAGGATTTGTTAATGGTTTAGGTGTGCGTGATTGCACTTTTGTTTCCCTTATTAGAGACATGATTTGAAACTAATGTCCAGTTTGGTTGATTGTTCCCTGTGATGGCTCGTTATTCAGGCACTGGTGACACCTCCACGGCCACTGAGCACGGCAGCCGCCGATGATGGCATGCAGCCAACCCTGCCTCGTGCAAATGAGTTTTTCACTCACCCTGTTCGACCCCTACGTCGGCTCCCGTGCTCGTGCGTGTAGATGCTCGCCACAACACATTCACCTGTCTCCGTGACAGGAGACTCAATTCACACTCATCAGTGGCGTCTTGGCTTCCTTGCTCCATATGAGAAAAACCCCTGCAGTTTCTCGCTCTCAGACTAAATTTAGCTTGGGTTACGTCTGCTACACAGTCTGGGCCTGTCCACCGGCACACAATTATAGCAAGATCGACACTCTCCTTCAATAATGGAGTTCCCTAAATGAATTCTGGAAGCAGATACTCTGTGATCTAGCAACATCCATCATAGAGATGTTTTTTTTTTCTCTCTGAAAAACACATTCAGCCAAAAACCAGTGTGATCTTCTCATCTGAAAAATTTTGCTAAAATGATCCTGCATGGTTCTGGTAAATAGTATTGGGGTCTATGGGGGTCTGCACAGGGCAATAAAGCCTAAACCCGCTCTGTAAATGTGATGCTTTGACCCAAACAAGTAGTCATTTCAAATTTAAAACCATTTGATTTTAAATCCTAAGCTATTAATGTGGTTTCAAAATTTTGGACCCCCATGTTGGGTTCCATCAGGCTCAAATCTGGTATATCACATGTAGCTTGTCTTATACCAACACTACCACACAGCTACTCTATATAGGCTCACAAAAAAACACCCAGATGTCGGCGAGAATATGATCAATGCCATCACCAGAGCTTCATTCTGCTGCTTATCCCCTGGAGAATGAGTATACTTCTTATACAAATCTGTTTCCCTCGCTCTCCTCCTCAGTCTCTCTCTCTCTCCCTGCCGTCCTGCACACTTCCGAAGGGGGAGGATGTAGTGTTGAAGTGAGATAAGGTAGATTACAGCAGGACGAGCACATTAAAAAGGCACATTTTCCACGCTTTCGCTTCTAATACCAGATGGGAGAGCTTTTTACAACTTATTCATGTATTCATGCATTTGACTGGTCTGAATAATGCATTGTTATTTTTAACCCCTACCACACTTGAGTGGAATATTGAGTGCAACAATCAGGGACTTACCAACCGTTAGAACATTTCTGGCACTTTTATCACCAACAACAAAAAAAAAACTGTTTTAAATCAGTTATTTCTAACTTTTGCTGTAGTGTGTCAGTAGGAAATATCAGTTTACATTACCAAACATTCTTTTTGCCATTAATTTTAATAATCCAGTGAGATATTTGTATGCACAAGGAGTCTGACAACAGCTAGTGCTCCACACAGAGATCTGATCTCACCATCATCCAGTCCATCTGGGATTACATGAAGAATCAGAAAAAACGGAGACAGACTAAATACAGAGGAACTAGGGCAACATCTCTAAGACGCTTTAAGAAACCTACCTGCAAAGTTACAATACTGTGAAAAGTTTTAGGCACTTGTTTAAAAATACTGTAAAGCTTTCAAATGCTTTCAAAAAAATAATATAATATAGATTTTATTTATCAATTAACTTCTATTAAATACAAAGTTCTCTCATGAAACTTTAGATGGCGCAGGCTGATATATTCTAACTCAATCTGACATGATAACATCATTATTCACGTGACGCAGCTGATTGGTTGTTTTTGTATCAGCAGCCAATGAGCTTGCTGTGCAATCATTCAAATACTCGACTAGTGCTTGCTGGAGCAGTTGCAGCGCACTTCAGAAAGCATCTGAAATAAACCTTTAAGATAAGTGAATACTCTTTTATGCTTATCACTATGCATATTGCGTGGTCTGCCTAATCAATTTCTAAATGAGCAACCATAAACAAGTTTAAACTAAGTGTCATGTTAAACAGTTTTGCATTCGTATGCAGGAGAGAAATACTAAGTATAAGCTATAGCATTTACGCAGCTGCAGCAGCAAGCAGTCTGTAATTGTTCTGAGGACATGCCGACTGAGAACAGGCTTAAATGAAATAAGCATTCCTGTTTGTATGCATTTAAACCGGGGTTTGCCATATTTAGCTTCTTAAAATCAATGTTCACGTTTGCTTATTTTTTAAGTCTGAGTCACACTTTTTTTTATCATCCTAATGGCGTTAATACACAATAAGAGCAAATGACTTAATTAATATATTTTGCTCAGGTGGATGCTGGGGTCTCTAATCAGCTTGCAACATATATCTATTTGTTAATTAAAGGCACATTTTCCACGCTTTCGCTTCTAATACCAGATGGGAGAGCTTTTTACAACTTATTCATGTATTCATGCATTTGACTGGTCTGAATAATGCATTGTTATTTTTAACCCCTACCACACTTGAGTGGAATATTGAGTGCAACAATCAGGGACTTACCAACCGTTAGAACATTTCTGGCACTTTTAGAAATTTCTGAGGGTCCCCTGCCCAATTTTTGGACAGTAATAATTGTATTTTAAGAGCTTCATTTGCTTGACCAGAGTGCACTGAATAAACATGTAGGTGGTTGCATAAAAATGTCAATTTTTAGACCCAACATTTTCATCATCTGTTGGTGATGTTTCATCATCATAATCTGTGTGTGCTCCTAATATGGCTACTTTCCTGATGTAATCTAATTAATATTCACAAGCCAGGCTGATCGTTGGAGCTCAGCATTAAAAATCCTATTGACTTTCTTTATAGAAATACTTATTCTAATAACATAAAATCTGAATCTCTCCAGTATCTTAAATAAATTATGGTTGTGTATATATTTGACTATTTAGTAATAAACTTCAAATATATTTCATTTTGTACTTTGTATGTCTATGAATAATTTTAAATTCAACAATTTCAATTACGTCATCTACAGTGCTTCATGGGCTGCGTAGTTCATTGCCTCATAAAAGACGTACACAGCCTTTGGCGTTTTCTCTGATTTTCAAATGTTGTTTTGCTTCAAAAAGTTTGTAATGTTGTGTTTCATCTCAGAGCTGGTTGATTTGTTTCATGGCTCTTTATTGAAAGTTTTTTTGAAACTTTCAATAAATTCCTATGGAGAAAATTCTGGAATCAAGGGCACTGACGTAGTGAGTGATCGTTATTACACTAATTTTAACTAAATAGAGTATGTAATACCCTGTATTTGCTACGGCTGTATGTCTACCATGCGCCTTGATATTTGATGGCCGCAGTATGCTTCAGGACACCTTCTGTGCTTTTGAAAGTAAATCTTAAAGACATCTGAAAGAAATAATCGCAGCTGATTGGGTATGATTATATTTTACCTTTGAAAACAGAGTTTGAATGCATTCCCGTACTTAAATACATGCACTCGCTGTGCCAGATAATGATTATTGACTGTTCCATTCAGCTTCCTGTTTGTGTAGCACACTGTCAGACACGTCGCCACACACCAGCAGCACAACCACTATCTTTCCTGTCGTCTTCATGAGAATAAGCTGCTATTTGTCCTCTTTCTTACCCTTTTCTTTTTCTATTTTCCTCAAAAGACATCCTCTTTCAAATGACTAGTACCTCTAAACAAGATGAGTTAATTTCGTCCCATAATTACATTTCCCTCCAACGATGTCCTTCCCTTCCGACCTTTCCTGAATCACGTACACAGACCCATGCCACTTTATACGCTTGCACATTCGAGCATGCATGAGTACAAAGCCATTCATGAATACCTGCCTGCGTCCACTCAAGGCCCTTTGCGGTAATCACAGAGGTGTCTGCCCGACCTCTCTCAGGTTAATGCAGGAGAGAGCAGCTCTTCCTATCAGCCAGTGGTCTGTGACAAAGAGATTCTTCATATGACCCTCTATAGAGCTCTTTATGTCTCTTACAGTCTCCATGGAGCACACAGGTACAGGAGAGGCCAGCGACTTTGATAGAGATTTCTTTAAACTGCTGTTCTCATTTCTTCTAGCTGTTGTAGTGATCAAATAGTTGTCAAATTCACCGATTTTAATCTGTTGTTTGTATAGTAAAATAAATTTATATGTATATATATATAGAGAGAGAGAGTTTTTATAGCTTTTATTTATTTCTGTCATTATTATTACATAAATTAATATAATATAATATCTATCCATCTGTCTGTCTGTCATGTGTACCTACTCAAGTAAAAGTATGTATCATACATTCATAGATACATACATACAAATATATATATATATATATATATATATATATATATATATATACACACTACTGCTGTAGTGTGTCAGTAGGAAATATCAGTTTACATTACCAAACATTCTTTTTGCCATTAATTTTAATAATCCAGTGAGATATTTGTATGCACAAGGAGTCTGACAACAGCTAGTGCTCCACACAGAGATCTGATCTCACCATCATCCAGTCCATCTGGGATTACATGAAGAATCAGAAAAAACGGAGACAGACTAAATACAGAGGAACTAGGGCAACATCTCTAAGACGCTTTAAGAAACCTACCTGCAAAGTTACAATACTGTGAAAAGTTTTAGGCACTTGTTTAAAAATACTGTAAAGCTTTCAAATGCTTTCAAAAAAATAATATAATATAGATTTTATTTATCAATTAACTTCTATTAAATACAAAGTTCTCTCATGAAACTTTAGATGGCGCAGGCTGATATATTCTAACTCAATCTGACATGATAACATCATTATTCACGTGACGCAGCTGATTGGTTGTTTTTGTATCAGCAGCCAATGAGCTTGCTGTGCAATCATTCAAATACTCGACTAGTGCTTGCTGGAGCAGTTGCAGCGCACTTCAGAAAGCATCTGAAATAAACCTTTAAGATAAGTGAATACTCTTTTATGCTTATCACTATGCATATTGCGTGGTCTGCCTAATCAATTTCTAAATGAGCAACCATAAACAAGTTTAAACTAAGTGTCATGTTAAACAGTTTTGCATTCGTATGCAGGAGAGAAATACTAAGTATAAGCTATAGCATTTACGCAGCTGCAGCAGCAAGCAGTCTGTAATTGTTCTGAGGACATGCCGACTGAGAACAGGCTTAAATGAAATAAGCATTCCTGTTTGTATGCATTTAAACCGGGGTTTGCCATATTTAGCTTCTTAAAATCAATGTTCACGTTTGCTTATTTTTTAAGTCTGAGTCACACTTTTTTTTATCATCCTAATGGCGTTAATACACAATAAGAGCAAATGACTTAATTAATATATTTTGCTCAGGTGGATGCTGGGGTCTTCTGTCATCAGCTTGCAAAGTGCATTAAAGTGCATTAAACATTACATTACACCAAGGTTTTCCAAACTGGGGTTTGTGAGGTGATGAAAAGCTAATAATTAAATCACAAAAATGTCTAATTTAACTAATTGTGTGGCCTTTCCATTTTCTGTGTAATTATAGTGACCTGACTAGTAGCTGGTGTGTGCAGTTCCATAAAACTAGAAGACTTTCCAAATGTATATAAGTGGTAGGATCTTTTAGAAAGGAAAATAACTGTAATCTGATCTTGAGCACTTTAAAATGTATATAATCTTAATTACAAGTACTTAATTTTGGAATCTGATTACATAATTCAGATTACATGTAATCGGTTACTACCCAGCACTATATACAGTATATAGCTATAGATATGGATGTATGTATATTTGCTGTTAATGCTCTCTGGGTATCCACATTTTGCTGTATGGAGCTGCTAAACCACTTTAAAATCTAATTCCCGTCTCTCCCAACAGACTGTATATTATCAACTTGCAGAACGCATGAATACCAACTGATAAGTGTGTGTGTGTGTGTGTGTGTGTGTGTGAGAAAGGGTTTGCTTGAAGGAAAAGAAAATGATTAGTGTCGAATGTGCCTGCTGATTGTACTCAAAATTTGTTTGAAAGAAAAAAAAAAGAATTTTTTTTTTTTTTTAGGATATTGCTTTTAGCCAAAATAAACAATTCCATCTTCGTCATTATGTTTGAGCACTGCAGTAACGGAGAGCAATGTGGGGAAAGATCGTTGTAAGCTGTATGTAGCCTACAAAATAAGGTTTCTTGCCCTTTTCTTTGCCCACTATCATTAAACTTTGACCTCTTGAAAATCCCAAAGCAGTTGCTTTGAATCTGATGACCTGTTTCTGTTGGAGTGCATTGCCTGCTTGAGCCTTGCTGTTGTTAATTAGTTTTGCTTGCTGAAGTAAGTATCACAATTAGACTACTATTGCCCCTACTTGGGGATTTTAACTAATTCCTTAACATTAAGTATTAAACTTCAGAATGTATCTTGTCCCACCATTGTTTGTGCTATGGAAATGAATTATAAATTACACCTCCAATCTTGCAACTTGATGAGGCATGCTGTTACTTCTGTAAGCAGCCAGACATAAGATTTTCACCTAGAATAACAGGCAAGAAAATCCCATAGACTTGAATTATTGGAGGAACCATAGATGTTTTGAAAGACCAGAATATCATAGAGACTGGGAGTGGGCTCTTTTGACCAACTATCTACAACATCCAAGCAATACTTAACCAGTGCTGGATAGTAACTGATTACATGTAATCTGGATTACGTAATCAGATTCTAAAAATGAAGTACTTTTAAGTATTGCATTTTCAGATTTCAGACTCATAATCAGATTACAGTTTCTTTTTTATAGATTACATGATTACATATTATTTACACAATGGCAGTAAATTATTCATAATCTATTGCACACACCAGCCACTAGTCAGGTGACTATAATTACACAGAAAATGGAAAGGCCACACAGTTTAATTTGACATTTTCTGATTTAATTATTAACTTTTCATCACCTCACAAACCCCAGTTTGGGTAACCTTGATGTAATGTAATGTTTGATGCACTTCTTGATGTTGATAAAGAACAAAGTATTTTCTTACGAGTTAGGTCAAAAGTAGTCAGAAAGTACTCAGAATACATTACCTAATAGGTGTAATCCAACAGATTGTTACTAATTTCCATTATGTAATTTGTAATCAGTAACGGATTACAGTTTGTATCTATCCAGCACTGCTAATAACCACCTAGAAGACAAATGAACTAGCAATGCTGTAGCTACCACTCTTTATATCTTAGTAACCAACATTCTAGCAACCTCCTAGTACCACTACAAACATTTATCAAGCCTTCAAAACATTGTGGCAGTGAGTTTTGCACCATTCATATTTTCGTAAAAAATTATACTTTTTTATACTGTATACCACATGCCTCCAGTTTTCAGTTCCAGAATGATTGTGTTTTCTGAATTAACTTTCTACTTCCAGGATTATATGAAACCTTTTGAACATACATTGTATATCACACTTTTAAGCCGGCTATAGAAGCAGGGATTATGTTTGAATTCATCTTGATTGTGATCTCTTTCCAGTTCCGGGGACTCATAGATTTTGCATCCTAAGCACACACGAGCTGAATTAAATCCAGTCTTAGGCTGCGATCTGAAGCTTATGGTAGTGTTTGTAGTGAACTGCATTGGGTTAGCACTCACTAAAGCTCACAGGGGATAAACCTTTCCTCTGATAGACATGTTTGGTATTGTATTAAACCGGTGAGCTAACGTAGTCCTGCTCGTGATGTTACCTCGTGTGTCTTCACAGGCGCGAGGGTCAGACTCGACTCACCTCGGGAATACTACACAAGAATGCGCACTGACAGCTATCACAGGAAAGCAGGAGTGCCTGGCTTTTGAGTCCAACCACAAAAAGATGTGAATTATCCATTTTTGTGGCTAATTTTCTTTATCCAAGGGCAACACTAAGGCGTGCAAAGAAGGAAGACAGCTGCAGTCAAATAAGCCCTTTGAAGAAATACATCAAAAGAACAAATCATCTCGCCATGTGAAGGATGACATCAGCAGAGGGTGGGACACTGGGTTTGGAGGTCATCTGTAGAGGTTCAGCTTCATTTTTTGGTAGTCATTGCAGCAAAGATGGCAAAAAACACGAATGCTTGGGAATATTAATAAATAGTTTTCTCCAGGCTTAGTAGACCTTGTTATTTTGGGTTCAGTGCAAGCATTTGTAGCATAATGTTTATTATAAACAATTTTTTTAAATCTAAAATTGAGGTTAAAATGTGAAACGATGTAAGCGAAAGACATCAATCTTTAAACATTAAAATTGGGGCTGTCAATAGATTTTAATTTTTAATCGCAATTAATCACACCCTTTTTGTTGTGATTAATCGTACACTTATCATGAAATTATGCATACACCATGTATCTTGTTTAAAACATTCATTTGTCATCATTTGCCGTAGTAAACCAAAAGATTATTCTCACATAACTGTATTTTCTGCTTTACTGTATATTTCAAGATAAATTTAGATGTCTTTCCAAAAAAGGATACTTGGAGACTCAAACAGGACACCAAATAACATAAGTCCATATAATTGATACATTTCTGCACACCAAAGAACACATAAAACTAAAAAAAAAAAAAACTTCAGAATTCATAGTGGTATAGCAAGTGTACAGACAAATAAGCATAATCAGGACAGGAACTGAAAGGAAACCAAATAAGGGCATACAGAAACAGGAGGCAGGAACAGAGTGAAAACAAAACAAAAACAGACCATAAACGTGACAAATATACATACATACCGTATTGTCCCGAATATAAGACGATGTTTTTTTCTTGGAAATACATCTGAAAAAACGCGGTCGTCTTATATTCAGGGTCTAGACTTTGACATGTCATATAATCAGGGTCGTCTTATATTCGGGCCAATACGGTATATGTATATACAGTATATATGTATATGTATATATTAGGGATGCGCAGATCCGATATTCATATCGGGTATCGGCTCCAATAGTGCCATTTTTCTCGGATCGGGTATCGGTCAGAGAGGTCCGATCCAAATCCGAGATTTTATTTATTTTTTTCTCGATTGTGCGAATTATTCTGTGTTACTTCTGAAGCCATATGATTGCTTAATGTGAGCTACATATGAATATTTAAGTCCTTACATTAAAGTTCACACAAACTCTTTTCTCCGCTGTCAGTCATTCGTTCAGCCTTTAAACCCTGGTCGCATGTTACTTCTGAAGCCATACGATAGCTTAATGTGAGCTACATATTAATATTTAAGTCCTTACATTAAAGTTCACACAAACTCTTTTCTCCGCTGTGGCTGTCAGTCTTTAAACCCTGGTCGCGTTCAGTTACGACAGTCAGTTCGGTAAAACTCTCTCCAAGCTCATTCTGTGTTCCCATTATACTTGATTTGTAAATACATGTCTATGATTTTGCAAAAAGGACTTTATCTACTTGCCGGAGTTTAATGTTGTTTTGTTACTTGCTATCAGGTGTCTGTGAGAACAAAACACGGGCGTAGAAAAGATTATAAATTGTTTTTAACGTGCACAGTAACTGAAATTTAAAACCGTTAAAAGAAAGGCTCAATAACTGTTGCACAGATATAATACACTACGCATCAATTTCTCTTCCCTTTTTTAACATGAAGCGCTTACAATGTGCGCATCCGGTGTGCAGAATGATGACGTCACAGCCTGACGCCGTGTTGCTTCAGGCGCATCACTCTGCACACCGGATGCGCACATTGTAAGCGCTTCGTGCTGCACTGTATTTGTTTTGTCCTATCGTATCTATCATATGTTGTTGCCTTATTAAAAAATATGCTATACATTTAAAAGAAATGTATTTTAATTATATAGTATATACTTATATTGTCAGACTCTGTTCCATGTTTCGTGTGTGTCCTGCTCCCCATGTGCCTTCCCATGCCCTTATTTGGTTTGTTTCCTGTTCCTCCCCT
>NW_015653472.1:995370-997133 GCF_001515625.1 Sinocyclocheilus rhinocerous
TTTTTTTCGATTGTGCGAATTATTCTGTGTTACTTCTGAAGCCATACGATAGCTTAATGTGAGCTACATATGAATATTTATGTCCTTACATTAAAGTTCACACAAACTCTTTTCTCCGCTGTGGCTGTCAGTCATTCGTTCAGCCTTTAAACCCTGGGCGCGTTTGGTTACAGCAGTCAGCTCGGTAAAGCTCTCTCCAAGATCATTCTGTGTTCCCATTATACTTGATTTGTAAATACATGTCTATGATTTTGCAAAAAGGACTTTATCTTCTTGCCGTAGTTTAATGTTGTTTTGTTACTTGCTACCGGGTGTCTGTGAGAACAAAACACGGGGCGTAGAAAAGACTATAAATTGTTTTTAACGTGCACAGTAACTGAAATTTAAAACTGTTAAAAGAAAGGCTCAATAACTTGCACAGATATAATACACTACGCATCAATTTCTCTTCCCTTTGTGCTTTGCAGTTTTTAACACGAAGCGCTTACAATGTGCGCATCCGGTGTGCAGAATGATGCACTTGAAGCAACACGGCGTCATAGACTATAAAAACAGTTCGTGCTGCACTGTATTTGTTTTGTACTATCGTATCTATCATATGTTGTTGCCTTATTAAAAAATATGCTATACATTCAAAAGAAATGTATTTTAATTTTATTGTATATACTTAAATATATATATGAATGTTTTTAATGAATGGATTTTATAATACAAATAGCAACAATGTGTAACATTTGACCATATTTAGTGCAACACTTTTATTTGTTCCCCACAAAATATAGTTTTTTCACTAAATGTTTGGATTTCTAAAATTGTGCACTGATTTTTCTAGAATAACTTTTGCTGCCGAATTATCCACTAACCTAGTTTATGATAAATTTTTGTCATAGATTATAAATATACATAGGCCTATATTTTTTCATATTTATTGTTTATTTTTTTCTTTATAATGAAGTAGTCTATATCTAGTAGATTGAAAATCTAGACTGCACATGCTGGAGGAATGGAAAATTACCAAAGTCTGTGTAGTTCTTGTCCTGCGAGACAATGGCGCAAACATGGTGAAGGGTTTGAGGCTTGCCGATATTCCAGACCTTAGCTGCACAGCACATTCATTGCAGCTGGTGGTGAATGATGGTTTGGCCAGCCAAAGAGCTGTAATAGATGTGATTGCCATGCTAAAGAAATGTGTCACTCACTTCCAACATTCTAGGGCTGTGCGATTAATCGAAATCGTCATAAAATCGCGATTTGAGCGTGCGCGATTTCTAAATCGCTTTATAGCACGATTTTCCACGCCCCTGACCTCCCGCAGTATGCTATCCGAACCAATCAGAATGCAGCGCGCCTAAATGGAGCACGAGAACAGAACAGACCGGGCGGGCATACAAATGTAACGCCAGGTTCACACACTCCGTCTGTGGTGCGTATTTTGTCCGCGCCCATGTTAACGGATCAGGATCAGAGCGTTCACACTGCACGCGATTGCGGTCCGGCAGTGCGCTCCAGGAGCGGTGCGTCTGCAGCAGTCATGCTGCGATCATTTCCGCATGGAGTCTATTTCTGCTGTACTGCACGCGCTGAAAGTGACAGCGCATTATTCGCAGTAAAAAAAATAACATGGATTGGCACGGAAATTTAGTAATTACACCATAAATGCATATAATTAAAGTCTACTGTTTCACAGTCAACACATGGCTTTTTGGCTAGATTTAAAACAAGGAAAAGTGCACTTTTAGATAAACAAGGCAATAATAGATGGC
>NW_015653472.1:998282-1013914 GCF_001515625.1 Sinocyclocheilus rhinocerous
TATATATATATATATATATATATATATATATATATATATATTAGTGGTCGACCGATATTTGTTTTTTGACAGCCGATGCCGATATCTTGGAAAGCAGGGTGGCCGATATAAAGCCGACCTGCGAAAAATACGAAGTCAAGAAAATCACAGCTGGATAATTGCAGAAAATAGTTGAGTCTAGGGGTCAGAAAGCCTAAAATAATAATAATAATAATATATTAATAAAAAAACAGCACCTACATCACCACAAGTTGTATGGGATTGTTTAAAAAAAATCCTCTGCTCTCATCCAAAAGCAAACCCCAACATATTCAGCTGTCAGACACTACTGAACCTTCAAACAGGACTGGGTTCTATGGTCAGATAAAATGAAAAAAAAAAAAAAAGCTTTTTTGCAGGAAACACTCAAGGAAGAAATCAGCCTATTAATTTCTGGACTAGACTAAGTCTAGGACTACTTAAAACCATGACATAGAAAGCAGATTTCTGTTAATCTGGTTTAGAGGGCCATTTGAGTCTAGGACTAGGCTTAATCTCTGTCTGGGAAACGGCCCCTATGCCACCAAATACTGTTGATTGTGGTTCACTTGTGTTGAATCCATAATATTCCTACAGTATAAGAACAGAAGAGATGAGGCCTCAAGCCTCCTTAACACATACACACGCTCATACGTAAGCATTCATCTTCTGTCAGGCTGGCGAGGGCGCCCGGGGCTTGCTGTGCAGGGTGGGTTTTGCTGAGCCCATCCCGTCAGGATTGTGTAGCGGCCGTTGACAGCTCCCTGCACGCATTACGCATTAATACATCCAGCACTAACACATTATCACAGCACTGTCGGAGAGGCGGATCAGTGGAAGCTTCTCTAGCTGCCTCTACTTCCTCTCACTCTGTTTATGCCTTTTCCCCGGCTTATTAGTTAGTTGTACAGGTCCTATTATTTCCTACTTTCTTCCTGTCCTAACCTCTTCAGAGCTTGAGGAGAGCAGTTAATTGTCTGCAAGAGACATTTCCAGTTCATCAATAGGTAACAATAGACTCCCACTCTTTCCTCTGGATACTGTATTTCTATCCTTGAAAAATAGCCCTAAAGCATAGGAGGAAACGGCTCATCTCCCTGGCGACCCCAGCGGGCCGTAGCCTCTCAGCTTGCGACGCCGGTCACATTCTAACACGCAATTTGCCTGATTGTCTCAGCCTGAGAGGGCAGCTTATCTGTGCTAACACAGCGGAGTCACGTACACACCTTATACCTTTTGCATTTTAATCAGCTCATTCTTTTCCTCAACACTCATCAACTCTCGGCGACAATAGGTGGAAAAGCGCCGACTGTTATTTAATGGGTTTGCAGAGGCAATTCTGCGTACTGCCACAAAACAAACAGAGCGCCACTGAGAAGGAAGCGGTTTATGTGGAACGTTCGACTCTTCTCAATGTGTGCTTCATGACAAACACATCAGAACTGATTTAAAGAACCGCTTTACATCAGACTGATGAAATCAGATGTCTTAGAGGCAGGCTTTTGGGGATGAGGCCAATCTGTCGAAGCAGAAGTAATGAGTCAGAGCTTAGCTGCCATCAGTTATGACCGTGAGGATGAGGAAAGTACCGGAATGCGTCAGTCCATCTCAAAGGCCATCATAGACTGAACAGACTTGTTTATCATTTTAGGGAAAAAATACTCTGCATAGGCGAGAGAGGGGTCGCAATTTGCAACGTGTTAGGGATGAATCATGTGGCAATAAATAAATGATTTTCTCATTTAAAATATTTTTAATTTTATTTTAAAATAAAATATTAAAAATAAAATGAAACAATAAAATATTATATATTATTAAAACATTATAAATTATTTTTGAACATTTATATTTATAATAGTATTTTTTTTTGCATGAAAAAGTGTGTTAAATTTTTTCATGTACATCTCTCAATCGCTGTCAGCTGTATATGATTGCCTTTTTCTACACATATGGTCACATGACAAAGGTTGTGCACAGTTTGTTTTTGTTTTTTTTAATAAGGGGGTGTCACTTCTTACCCACTGACCCATTTTACCCCATCCCCCCTTATTGGGTTCCATTAGTCCAGAGGTTCTCAACCAGGGCTGTAGCTATAGGGAATTCTGGGGCCCCTGAAAAAAATATGGATGTGGGCCCCCACTGCCCTCTACTCAAAGCGGTATAAGATATGGGGATGGAGGCCCACATCTGGTGCCATGTTTTGTTTTGGTTTTTTTTCAAAAAATAACAAAACAGAAAATACACATACATACAATGGTTCCCTGATAGCACACATACGTCACAGAGACGTCAATTTGATGTCTTGGGCAGTGAAATGATCAAGTGCACGGCATCCCATCACAATGAGATCCCTACATCCCTTGTCTTGCAAAATAACGTTTTGATAGACTGATTAAGCAGTTCTCCTGGCCTCCCTCTCCTTTTCATGACTTTACTGGTACCCAGATTTTGTCCCCCAGCATTTTCAGTCAGTCTCACTTCCACTGTCACTTTACTTCTAACTTCTCGGGGAAGCCTCAACTCTGATTGGTTCTGTTCACTAGCTGGGGTGGGATCTGTGATTTTATTGGGTCACTCTTCTTTTTGCAGCTGACTGAGCTGAAATAATCAATAACCATCAGACTAAACCATTTTTATGGAGGGGAGAGAGGAGATATTTGGGACGCATTTTTAACTACATTGCATGTTTTTGAGGTTTTCATTAAACTCTCAGGCATACAAGCTGACTTTGTAATATATATACTAAAATGATTCATATAAGAGTATGGGAATATATAGCATTACTACTGGATTTAGTGGGCCCCTTGGGCAGTGGGGGCCCCTATAATTGTCATCATCTTTCACCCCACTAGCGAACGCCCTGTTCTCAACTATTAAGGCCCTGGACCCACTAAGGGCCCTAATAAGTCTTAAATTATCTCTCAACTTTCCTTCAGCATCGCTACAAAGTGTAAAAACACGGCCTGTATGTGGTTGTTGTCTGCAGTATCAGGGTGTGTATTAGCACTTCCTCCACACAAACATTTGCAATGAGTTTTTTGGAAGTGCGAGTGGTTGGTTAGTTAGAGAGCCCAGGCCGATTAAGTGCGAGGTTCAGACGTGCAAAGATGAAGGAGGCACAGTCATCTTTTTTTAGAGAGCGAGAGAGGAGGAAAAGAGAATGAACACTTTGAACACACAACACACGAAAGCGCCACTGATCTCATCCTTACGATGCCGCTTGCCAGGTTTAT
Organism: Sinocyclocheilus rhinocerous; assembly: GCF_001515625.1. Classification (NCBI taxonomy): domain Eukaryota; kingdom Metazoa; phylum Chordata; class Actinopteri; order Cypriniformes; family Cyprinidae; genus Sinocyclocheilus; species Sinocyclocheilus rhinocerous. Next base: position 1,001,534 of record NW_015653472.1, read on the forward strand.
CACATGCGTGTGAGTGGGTTTGTGGAGCGTGGTCTTTAGAGACAGGCACAAACCTTTAATTAAACAAGTGGGTTCTCTTAACAGATTTACACAAAGTAAAACCCACAAATGATTGAGGAGACTGTAGGCTGATATGACGCACGGTAGAGGTGAAAACAGGGATGGAGATAGTGAGAATGAATTAGAGCCGATGGCGTGTCTAAGGACAGTAGGAAATTAAACTAGCCCTCTCTGAAGTGACACGGTCTGTTCCCTTTTCAGCATCTCTGTGTTTGTCAATGCCTCATGAATATGTATCATCTATATAATAATGATAATAACCAGATGGTTCCTCTGAGTATCAAAAATAGATATGTATTCATTCCAGTTAAATGAAGAAATAAAGAGTATGCGAGGAGTATACTGGTCATGGTTTTATATACATTTACAATTAGTGGTAACTGAAGTTTAAAGCTTCAAAAAGGATACAAAAGAACCATAAAAAAATGGTAAAAATGGTCCATGTTTTGTGTGCTATATTCAAAATTTTATGATAGCTTTCTGATGAGCAGACTGAAATTTAAGTTCTTGTTAACTGTATTTCTCATCTAGTGAGGTGTTAACTGCTGCAGTCAAATATTTGAGTCCCTAAACTGGATTTGAGGTCCAAACCAGTCCACTTTGTTAACAAATCATCCATTGGGTTTGTCAGCATCAACTGATTTGTTGCGGTGTTGTTATAAACTGAAACTAATGAAATCATTTTTTGTTAATTTAAATTAAGCTGAAATAATACAATAAATATTATTATAATTAAAAAATTATATTAGATAAAAAACTTAAATTACAAATGCCAAATAACTAAAATAAAATAAGTTCAAGTAGAAGTTAAAATGACTAAAACAAAAATTAATAAAGATGACAAGCACATAAGATTACTAAAATTAACATGACAAAAATATAAAAATAAAACATAATTTAAAATATCATTAATTAAAATATATAAGTTTATAAAGTATATAAATAATACTAAAATAGCACTGATTCACTGGTAAAATCTGATTCACATGTCTGATTTGTTCACGAATCAGACTTGCTTATTACACTTTTCTTAAGAGAAATTTCAGTCTATTCATCACACATACTTATCATATGGCTTCAATAGACTTGGACTTGGAATATATATATAATGCATGAGTCATATGAACCACTTATGATGCTTTTAAGACACTTTTTTTTGTCATTTTGAAACTTGACAGCCCCAATTCACTTTCACTATATCAAAGAGCGGCATCTGTTTGTGTTGGGTTTGGCACGACAAAAGTAAATGATGACAGAAATTTCATTTTTGTGTAAATAATTTCTTTAACTTCATTCCTGAGTGGTGGATTGTTTAAAAAGAAATAGACAAAGTCTTTTGCAGAAAAAACAGGGCTTTCTTATTTTCAGAGTGAAGAAAGCTGATTAGGTCCCTCCAGCATAGGGCTGGGTATCGTTCAAAAATTTTCGATATTTCCATATAGTCGTGGCCACATAACCACCTCGGGAGTGCATTATTTCTCTAATAATTTTAACGGCCTGGAGTCACAACCAACACGTCAAGACATTGTTCAGATAATTAGTTTCAAGACATTTGACATGTTTCCGTCCTGAAATCTCGTGTGGGTTGCGTGCGAGAGAGTGCGTGCGAGCGAATACCTTCGTCTATGCGTCTCTCAGCAGCATTCAGCAGCAGCGTCTTCTAATAGCAAATCTTTTAAGTTAAACTCCTTCATGAACCTCGCTACTGAGAAATGTCATGTAGCTTTTCAGCACCGGCTAGTGCTGCAGGCTTATTGGCTCACTGACGCTGATGAGATTAACCCCTTAGGTATCGAAAGTTGGTACCGAACAACGAGACGTTTTTCGATACTCGATGGTATCGAGGCAATTCGGTCGGTGCCTAAAAAGTATCGAACTCGATACCCAGCCCTACTCCAGCATTAGTACGGGTACGCTGAAGCATAGCAATTGAGAATGTTTTGTGAATGCAAAGCTCGCTTGAAATGGTCCATGGTGAATTAGAGTGACTTGTTTGTACACCCACCCAGCTGTGACCGTATATTCAAGTCTGGGACACTGAGCTGTTCTTCAACCCAGGTTAAGCCACTTCACTCTGCCATCTGTATCGACACGGGGCACGTCTGAGCCGTGTGGAGGTGCTGGGAGACCGTGCCTCATTTTAACCCAATCTTATCTCAGTAATAGGGTTCGTGTTTGGAGTTCACCCATAGAGTTCACCTTAAACAGACTTTATAGTGTGAACATGACAAGCAGCCAGCCAATTATCCCAACACGACCAAGAGTACATCATGTAATAAGTGCTAACATGAATATTAATAAAACTTATTAATATAACTAAAACTTTGGCACGTAACTCATCTTGTACCATGTGTGCTAGATGCATGAATAGGTACAAGCATACTGTATAAAACTTAAAACCAAGTCCAGCGAGCAACTACATAGCAACACTCTAAGAGCCACTTACAACATCTCAGATGGCGTCAAATGTTATTCAGGCATTTTCTACACTCACTTTCTCTTTTCCTTGATTTTCAGCCCTGAAGGACCCATGCAGCGAGGTGTCCTGTAGCTTTGGCAGCACCTGCATCCAGTCATCCGACGGTCTGTCCGCCAAGTGCATGTGTCCTCTGAGTTGTGAGAACGTCCCCAAGCACGTGGTGTGCGGCAGTGACGGCCTGGACTATCAAAGTGAATGTGAGCTCAACATGAAAGCCTGCGCCACTCAGAAGAACATCCGTGTGCATCACCAAGGCCGCTGCGGTGAGTCTGTGGAGCCTTTAAATAGTCATTAGCCTTCCATTTACTGTGATTATCACATGTAGTTCTGTTACCATCTTCCCATTCATGCATTGCAGCTTCCTTCAAAGTGATCGCAGGTCGTTTTGACTGCTTTTAGAATGCAATTGTGGTCAGTGTTGGGGAGTGTTACTTTTAAAATACAAGGGACCCCCTTCCTAAAACATATTGGCAACCATATATATATAGCTATACATACCAATTGTACAGTGAGAAAATAAACTTGTTACAAAGAAAAGCATGTTGAATTCAGTAAATATTTATTTCTTTATTTGTATGTTAAAAATAATGATTCCATTATTACTATGGAATATTATATATTAATTATTATTATGTATTATTTAAATAATAATGATAATAATAACAATATTATTATTATTTTACATTTTACATTGCAGAAAAGTAACAAGTAACTTTGATGTAATGTATTTGTAAAAAAGTATTAAATAAAATATAATTAAATTGAATGAATATGCAAGTAACACAGTTCAATAAGAACATAATAAAAAATAAAAATTAATAAAATTCTCTGATTATGTAACACAGCAATTGTATTGCATTATCCCCAATGTGATTTTGGATTCTGAAAGCTTGTTGAAGAGTATTGCGGCTGAATTTTGAGTAAACAATTCAACAGATCAGTTATTCTGCTGAAAGCTCCCGTCACATCACACTTCGCCATGCTAACTGTCTGGGTTTTTGAGCTCTTCTTCTTTGATTAAATCCTGGCTGTTTCATGTTAGTGGGGAGTTGGAGTCATGAGGACAGAGTGTCGTTCATGAAAAGCCCCCTTCCCACCCTGGACTGCCTAATGACATTTCCCTTCCACGCTGCCTGACGAACTGTCAGATTTTTTTTCGGCTTATTCTGCCCCTCTCTGACATTTCAGAGTTTTATTTGATCTCTTTTATTCGTCTGTACTCCATGATGAAGTCTGGACATATTCACATTTTTAAGAGAAGTCAGTAAAGACTGGCATGTTAGGAAAGTTCCCCATATATTTGCTCCAGCATACCCTGCACTCTCAGAGGCTGATCATTAGATCATTTTCAGTTGCTTCCTTATTCCTTATTGGTTAACCAAGATCAAACTCTCCTTATTTAACATTGCAGTTTTTTTACTGGACATTATTGGACTCTTGTTAAAAATGTAGGACGGTTAGATGATCCACAGCCGAGTCTGCAGTCCAAAAAATCATTTTCTTAATCTGTATTTTTGTCTTGTTTTTCAGTTAAAAAAATATCAATTTACTTGGGGCAAAAATGCATAAGATAGTGAGACTTGTTTTAAGAGAGTTTTCTTTAAAGTAAGTATATTTTTCTTACTTCATTGGCATTGGAATTGTTTCAGTGCACAAATCTAACAGAAGTTAGAAAGGTTTTTGCCCATGGGGCTAGAAACATAAACGTAATTGAAAATATTTTCTCTGAAAACAAGTTTCATTATCCTGTGCAGTTTTGCTTCTCAAGTGTTTTATGAATGCTGAGATTTTTTTTTTTACTAAGAAACAAGATAAAAATACCAGTTCAGAAGATGATTTTTGCTGTATTTTTTATAAACTTTCTGAAAGCAAGTCTTGTGTCTTGTCTGGGGTGTGACATTGTGGTGTTTCCTGCGGCAGAGCGAGGCAGACAGACTCGGAGGGAAGTCACCTCTTGTAAATGATGGCTCTCTGGGCGGCAGGGCTGGATGAATGCCTCGGGTCCCAGAGGACGTGTGGAGTATGTTTCTCTGCGGCTCTTGGGAGAGTGTCTTTCATTTTAACCCCCTCGAGAGTACAAAGCACCAAGGAGGACAGACAACAACTCTAAATCTAACTTAGAGACACCATCCTTGCGGTTACTGACTCTGATTCAATCAACACATACAAATGGGATTTTTATCACTGAAGGACACTACATTGACTTAATTGTTTTAAAATAAGAATGAAATTAAATAAGACAGAATAAGAAATCTGACCTCTAAACAGCCAATACAACAAAAGTCAAGTCATGGTTTAGTACTGTCTTTCACTGCATATAATCATTTTCTTAATCTGTAATTTTGCTTTGTTTTCAAGGAAAAAATATTTAAACATCCTTAACATAAGACACATTTATGTGAGAAACAGACGTATTCATTACGTTTGTTTTGTTTTGTTTTGCAAGAAAACATCTAAACATCCTTAAAAGAGGATACATTTACTTGTGAAGCAAAAGCAGTCATTATTATTTAAATAATTATTATTTTGTCTTGTTTTCAGGAAAACATATTTAAACATCTTTAAAAAATATGTTTACTTGAGTAACAAAAATTATATTTTTTCTTGTTTTTCAAAGAAAATGTTAAAACATGTTTAAAAGAAGAAGAAATTACAAAAGTGATCGCTTTTTCAGGAAAACATGTAAACATGCCTAATATATATATAAATTCATAAAGATACATTTACTTGAGAAACAAAAATAATAATAATTTTTGTTTTGTCATGTTTTCCAAGAAAACATCTCAACAACCTTAAAAGACAATACATTTGCTAAAAAAGCAAAAATAATAGTTTTTTGTCTTGTTTTGTCTTGTGTTTCAGGAAAGCACATCTAAACATTTTAAGAACTACATCATTTTGGCATCTCAAGTAAATGTATCTTGTTTTAAGGATGTGTACATATTTCTTCTATAAAAAAAAAACAAGACAAATACAGAATTGAGGAACAAAACAAACAAACCCACAAACAATCGTACAGCAGGACATGGGCCACTGTTATTTCAAAGCACACTTATGGCGCTTTCCACTGCATGGTACTGCTCGGTACGGTTCTGTGCCGAGCCGAGTCGTACCACACAGTGGAAAAGCGCCATTATACACATTTTTGGCCAGCTCTGTATACACATTCATTCCCGTAAATCGCAGCAACAGCTACTGTTCCTCCAACACATGCATTAAGGTCTTGGCCAGCAACTGTCAGGCACACGGATACAGGGTCTGGACTAATGGAGCGGCCTCATACACGCTCCCTGCTGGAGCGGGGCTCAGTGTGTTTGGCTAATTACAGCCAACCCTGCATGGCACTGTTAGGCAGCGATACACTGAATGCTGGCTCCAGCCGGCCTCTCTTAATGGGAGCTAATGGTTTCTCCAGTGGTAATGGCTGGCTTGCATGGTGAGATGTTGTTGGAAGCGCTGCCCGCATTGTGCTGGACCCTTTTGGTCAAGCTCCATACTCCCCTCCTTTGAGAGCCGTCCTATTATTGTGTTAGTATACACCAGTCCCGGACCTGGCAGCAACACTCTCTCTCCCTGGGCTTTTATGCTTAATGCTTGTATATTTGTTTTTAATTCAGAGCTTTAGATCTATTTTTGTTTGATTTGTGTGCGTTTAGGGTGTGTTGACTTAACTGACTGTAACTTTAAACTTTGGCATAATTACATTTGAAATAAGACAATAAGAAATATGACCTCCAAAATGTCTATAGGTCATGTTATACACTGCAAATATATATTATATATTATATTATTTATATATTAAATGTATTATTATTATTATTATTGTTGTTGTTGTTGTTGTTGTCTGGTTTTCCAGGAAAACATCTCAGCAGCCTTAAAACAAGAAAATGCTAATCTGAGAGGCAAAAATAATCATTATTGTTGTCTTGTTTTTCAGAAAACAATATAAACATCTTTCAAAGAGGATAAATTTACTTGAGAAACAAAAATCTAATTTAGTTTTGTCTTGATTTAAAAGAAAACATCTAAACAACCTTATTCATTAATTTATGTATTATTTATTTATTTATTATTTTGTGCTAGAACTATTGAATTTGATTTGTGTGCATTTAGGGTGGGTTGGTAGCTGACTAGTCAATTTCTAGCCTAATTAGTCAACTAGTCATTCAGAAAAAAAACACTGGCTAGTTGATTCTGAAAATATGTCGTTTTATACATCCCTAGTGTGCATGTGTGCATCTGTGTGTTATTTGCTTTCATGATGTCTATCTATCTCTGTGGCTTTGTCTTCATTTCCCGCTTATTTTATTCCCATTTTCTTGTTCTCTTTATTCGCCTGTGTTCTTCCTCTCCTCTCATTCTTTGTTTTGTTTACGTGTTTTGTCTTTCTTGTCTAATTTCCTCTGTCCTTTTTGTCTCTGTCTCTCTTGCCTTTTTTTCTCTCTCTCTCCGTGCTTCTTTCTCTCCTGCGATTGTGCGACTCGTTCGCGGCCCAGCATTGTCTTAGCACGACACCGGCTGATAAGTCCTTTGTGTCGTCTTGTTTCTGAAAATTGTGGAGGCTGGCGAAACTGTCACACTTATTTCAATAACCATCATGACATTTCTATTACAATTATGATCTTGCCATACAGGGCCAGAGCCCGGAGCCCCCTGCAGCCACAAAGACCCATCAGCTCCCACATACTCATCACTCCCATCCTGTCAGCTGTCACCCTTATCTTTTCACATTTTAGTATTTCTTCTCAATAAGTGACACACCACTGACAACAGCTCCATCAATAGTGCCTAGAAGATGCTTTGAAAAGGAGAACATTCTAGTCAAAAAATGGCATTGTTGCTGTAGAGAAGTGGTTTGGGCATGTGCTCAGACACCAAAAACTCTGGTCCTAGAGGTGCGCTGTCCTAAAGAGTTTAAATTAGTGTTTTTTAAATTAGCGAGTTAACGTATGCAATTATTTTTTTCAGTTTAACGCATTCAAAATATTCAATGCAATTAACGCTGGGGCAGAGCTAGGGTTGGCCACCCCACTCACAACTGCTGCTTCTGTCTAGTTTTTCTTGACAAGAATTGCGTTTATTTATATGCAGAACGTCTTTACAACCACATCAAACAGACTTTTCAGAAACGCTCTCCAACTTCGCCTCAGCACCAGGCTCTAGTCAAATGAGCACGGAAAAGGTATAGGTGACGAGGGAGCTTCAGTAGAACAACAGTGAACTGCGGTCAGATGAGATGTTGTCAGGCCATATGTCAATAAAACAAATTTTCCTGTCCTGTCAGCCATTATACTGTGCTCGTAGCATGTGCTCTTCAATTGCACGCACAAATGCAGTGGCAGTGCTGTATATAATTTCATATTAAAGTGCAAATGAAACTACGATCATGCAATGTTGTAGTTATGCCGTCAGTTAAGTCATGAAGTTACCAAAAAAGTGATTAAAGCTGTCTTAAAACTGTGCATGTAAGTATTTGTTATATATGAGTCAGATTTAGGAACATGTCTCTGAAATGCAGTGGTTTTCAAAACTGTCCTGAAACCTGAAACCTGATGCACATGACGCGGATCTGACATATCTTCTCCAAACTCTTTACGGTCATTTAAGACTTTATAACTCATTTAAAACTACGTTTACGAGGTAACTCGTCAAAACAGCGTATTTAGACAATTGTGTGTGTTTTCGTGCGTTGAAGCGCTACTGGTGTGCTGTCTGAAGCGGCTCAGCGTCTGTGTACAGCCGAACGTGCAGCCTTTCAAACTATAGTCTACTTATCACTGCACCGTTTATGCGGCGTAACCCCAGGTATGTGTCACCACATTCTCGGGTTATGAAGAATAAAGAAGGGAAAAGTCAATCTTCCGAAATGAAGCAGCACAATCTTCTCAGGTAAAAGTTATTAGAACCGTGTCTAGGGACAAGCTGGCCATCACTGCTCTGTCCTTTTCAGCCCATTTGTCGCTTATGACAGAACAGCTAACCAATCACGATGATCTTGTCTTCGGAAAAGATTATTTTATTTGCTTAAGTCATAAACAGCGAATCTCTTTAAAAACTGGCTGTTGTTCTCACTACATTGCATTGTTATATTTCGTAAAAGTTTTACCCGCCAACTGGCGACTGACACTGTTACATATACTCGCCAACGGTGATTTTTACTCTCATTTGGCGCTTGGCGAGTGTTAATTTTAGGCCCTGCTTATACATATACATATATGGCTGAGCAATAACTGCCCCACCCCCAGTGATTTCGGCCACTGCCCCTCAAAATTTCTGACCTGAAGTATGTCAGAAAAGGTAAAGAGTTGTGAGAAAATACGACGCGTGTCAGGTCCGCGTCATGTTCAGCAGCAGCAGCTCTTAAAAGAGCACCCAAAATAACCTAATGACCCAGCTGCTGTGATGTCTGTTAATCAAAGAACAAAAGAAAAAAAGATTAAATCAATAACTTTTGTAGCTTTAAGGATTCATCTATGTTTAATTTAGAATTTAGTGTGTGATCATTTTATTCAATTTCTGTGTATTTCTTACTTGCTGAAGGGCAATTTCAGAAAAAAATTTGCAAATAATTAGTTAATTTTTTTAATCGATTGACAGCACTAATATTAAGTTATTAAATAGCCCGATATTAAGCTGAGGTGCTCATGTGGGCGATACGTGTTTGAGTTTGACTCGTGTTACACTTTTCTCCCTGTCATTACTGTTGTTTTTAGGGTTGGAAATGTCAATAAGAACTTATTTCCTTATAAAAACTTCTAGACCTAAATTGTTTGTTTTGCAGTGGTTCAATAAAAAAATACGACAAAAGAAATGTGTATGCTAGTTGTTAGTTTCCAGTCTGAATTGAATGTGATGATTGAATAATAGAAAAAAGAAAAGACGAAATTGCCATCTTTGTGCTGTGTTGGCTTACATAAAGAATTAAATTTTTACTACTTAAGATGTTTGTCATCGGATGCAGTAAATACTCTGACAGTATGCAAATTTGGATGCAGTGAATAGAACACAAAGTCTAGTGTGACCTCATCTAAACTATTCTATTAACTACTAAAAATAATAGTGACAAAAAGACCTAAAAAATTTTATTGCGAGTCAACAGAATGGATGCCGGTGTTGTGCAAGATTGTATCCCCCTTCCTTAATGCCTCAAAAACACAGCATGGTAATAAAAAAAAAGCAAAAGTAATCAAAAAGAACATTGCAGTACAGTAATCAAAAGAACATTGCCACACTAATAGGCTAAGCTGTTAGTATGCTAACTGATTCTTAAATGAAAACACAAAGAAAGCTTTGGTAGTATTTGGTAACATTTTGGCAATATTTGGCTAGCAAGCTAATATATCAGATTATCAACATTATGTCAACAGAAGACAATGAAATCAAACAAGAGTCATGAATTACCATCTCGGTCTGATGCATTTTTTTCACTCTTGTCCTCAGATCCTTGCAGTGATACTCTGAACAGCTTGAGTGTGGCCTGTCGGGTGAACCCAAAGACCTACAAGCAGTTTACCTTCGCCCAAGCCGATTCCTGCCCGCCCGACAGTACGCCCATCTGCGCCAGCGACGGCCACACTTACGATAGCGAGTGTCAGATGGAGCGGACAGCCCTGCAGAACAACCTGGAGCTCAAGAAGGTTTCTTCAGGCAGCTGCAAGGAGAAAGGTGAGTTCCTCCTAGAGCCGAGTTGTCATAGACTCCCAGGAGCTCATGCTCGTGTCTGATAAAGGAGCCCTACGGCCGCATTTGATTTATTTTGTCATGGCTGCGGTGAGAAGGATCTGGACAAATTAAGTCAGGTTAGCAGTACTGTCATGCCTACATGATACCAATCTCCACAAATCCAATTTGCCTGTCGGGCTCTGGCAGGTGTATTGTGGCAAGACTGTATCTTCACGGGTGATGAAAAGATCGTCCCTGCTTCGCTCTGAAGCCCTGTGGCAAAGCGCAGAGAGAGTGTGTGTTCAGCTGTGATAGTGCACGAATGGTGGCTTAGTGTGTATGTGTGTGTGCCTGTGTCTGAACTGTGTTTGTGCCGTGAGCGATAGTGGTGTTATTTGTGGGCCACTGTTGTCCCAATACAGAGCTTTGAAGTTTCACTATATGCCTGTTGTATGGGCAAGAGTACTGCAAGCATTCAGCTAAATTGATTTTTTTTTAAATGTTTTTAAACTGTTTCTGTGCCGGTGTAACTCGAGAAACAATAGCATTTGTCTCAGATGTGTCTTACTTTGTTAGATACATGTCTAGCATGTTAACATGTGTTTGGTATTTGCTCAGTCAATATGTGAATCAAAATGTATCCCTCACATCATTAGTCTTAATACTTGTTATTTGCTATTATTGCCATAATTTTTATTTTAAAAAATAAGCATTCACATTGAGCTACATTAAAGTGATAGTTGACCCAAAAATGAAAATGCTCTCATTAATTACTCACCCTCATGTTGTTCCAAACCTGTAAGCTTCATTCATCTTCGGAACACAAATTAAGATATTTGTGATGAAATCTGAGAGCTTTCTGACCCTCCATAGACAGCAACAGAACTACCAAGTTCAAGGCCCAGAAAGGTAGTAAGGACATCATTAAAATACTCCATGTGACATCAGTGGTTCAACCATAATTTTATGAAGCTACCAGAATACTTTTTGTGCACAAAGAAAACAAAAATAATGACTTTATTCAACAATTTCTTCTATTCCGTGCCAGTCTTCGACGCGCGTTCACGACAGTACCACGACGCATGCATGTGCATTCCTCTGCTTGCAAACAAGCCATAGCGCATCCAGGTTCTAAGTCAGAATGCTGGCTCCTGCGTGAGCAGCACCATATGCATGCGTTGTGGTACTCTTGTGAACGCACGTCGAAGACTGACACAGAAGAGAAGCAATTGTTGAATAAAGTAGTTATTTTTGTTTTCTTTGCACACAAAATGTATTCATAAAGTATTGAACCACTGATGTCACATGGACTAACAATGTCCTTACTACCTTTCTGGGTCTTGAACGTGGTAGTTGCTGTCTATGCAGGGTCAAAAAGCTCTCGAATTTCATCAAAAATATCTTAATTTGTGTTCCAAAAATAAAACGAAGGTCTTGGGGTCTCAGGTTTGGAACAACATGAGAGTGGGTAATTAATGACAGATTTTTCATTTTTGGGTGAACTATCCCTTTAATGATGAACGTGATCAGCCTCCATATCTCAAAACCTCAAAAGTAGATCCTTCCGATCCTGATCAAACGTGAATCATGTCATTGCTAATCAAAAGAGTCTTTCTTAAGCAGTTAGTAATATGCTATGCTAGTAGACTTAGCTGCTAACTGAAGGCTAAATGAAAACAAAGAAAGGGAAATCTCCCTTTTGAAAAAAACAGCATATGCTGGTTAGGTATGTTTTGAAGCATGGTCGCTGGTTTGAGCTGGTCCTGAGATGGATGATTGATCTTAAGAGAGAAATAGTTAAATCTGCTTTAATAAATAATAAATCTAATTTAAATCTGCTAAATTACTAAATAAATAAATAAAAATAAATAAATAGTCCTCTACAATTGACTGAAAACTTTCTTTTAGGTCTGTTCTTGTATGAATCTCCCAGTTTTCACAATTCCAGATGGAGCATGTTATTATTAATCAAAATAGACTTTTAGTGCAGGTTAGCACTATGGTACACTAGTACACGAAGCTATTAGTTTGCTAACTAAAGCCTACAAAAAGTAGGATGTTTACTTGTCAGCTGTTTCCATTCAGAAATCTGGGCACCTCACATTTTTAGCTTTGGTAATATTTGGTTAATTCGCTAACTTAGCCTTCTAGCATAACAAAATGCTAACAAAAAAAATACT
>NW_015653472.1:1015285-1036347 GCF_001515625.1 Sinocyclocheilus rhinocerous
GAACACAAATTAAGATATTTTAATGAAATCCGAGGGCTTTCTGACCCTCCATAGACAGCAACAGAACTACCAAGTTCAAGGCCCAGAAAGGTAGTAAGGACATCATTAAAATACTCCATGTGACATCAGTGGTTCAACCATAATTTTATGAAGCTACCAGAATACTTTTTGTGCACAAAGAAAACAAAAATAATGACTTTATTCAACAATTTCTTCTATTCCGTGCCAGTCTTCGACGCGCGTTCACGACAGTACCACGACGCATGCATGTGCATTCCTCTGCTTGCAAACAAGCCATAGCGCATCCAGGTTCTAAGTCAGAATGCTGGCTCCTGCGTGAGCAGCACCATATGCATGCGTTGTGGTACTCTTGTGAACGCACGTCGAAGACTGACACAGAAGAGAAGCAATTGTTGAATAAAGTAGTTATTTTTGTTTTCTTTGCACACAAAATGTATTCATAAAGTATTGAACCACTGATGTCACATGGACTAACAATGTCCTTACTACCTTTCTGGGTCTTGAACGTGGTAGTTGCTGTCTATGCAGGGTCAAAAAGCTCTCGAATTTCATCAAAAATATCTTAATTTGTGTTCCAAAAATAAAACGAAGGTCTTGGGGTCTCAGGTTTGGAACAACATGAGAGTGGGTAATTAATGACAGATTTTTCATTTTTGGGTGAACTATCCCTTTAATGATGAACGTGATCAGCCTCCATATCTCAAAACCTCAAAAGTAGATCCTTCCGATCCTGATCAAACGTGAATCATGTCATTGCTAATCAAAAGAGTCTTTCTTAAGCAGTTAGTAATATGCTATGCTAGTAGACTTAGCTGCTAACTGAAGGCTAAATGAAAACAAAGAAAGGGAAATCTCCCTTTTGAAAAAAACAGCATATGCTGGTTAGGTATGTTTTGAAGCATGGTCGCTGGTTTGAGCTGGTCCTGAGATGGATGATTGATCTTAAGAGAGAAATAGTTAAATCTGCTTTAATAAATAATAAATCTAATTTAAATCTGCTAAATTACTAAATAAATAAATAAAAATAAATAAATAGTCCTCTACAATTGACTGAAAACTTTCTTTTAGGTCTGTTCTTGTATGAATCTCCCAGTTTTCACAATTCCAGATGGAGCATGTTATTATTAATCAAAATAGACTTTTAGTGCAGGTTAGCACTATGGTACACTAGTACACGAAGCTATTAGTTTGCTAACTAAAGCCTACAAAAAGTAGGATGTTTACTTGTCAGCTGTTTCCATTCAGAAATCTGGGCACCTCACATTTTTAGCTTTGGTAATATTTGGTTAATTCGCTAACTTAGCCTTCTAGCATAACAAAATGCTAACAAAAAAAATACTGTTTTTTTTTTTTTTTGATTAGTTAGAAAAAAATATTGTGATAACTTGCTACATTTTTGATCTGATGATACAAAGTATCACAGAGGGATATGATTCTGTAGTGTTATATATGTTCCAGGAGTGAAATTCTCCTCCACAATCTCTCATAGGTCCGTTCTTGTGTGGAACTCCCAGTTTTCGCAATCCAGTAGATTCCCAATGGATGAAATCAAGTCTTGTCCTAGATTTTTTCTTATTAAATAATGTTTTTTACTCACAAATACGTCACACTGTGGAAGTAATTGGGTTGTGAAAGCCATTTCATGTGGAGTAAAACCAGAAGTTCAGAAATTCCAATTACATTCCTAGCTTCCTAGCTTAATTTCATCAGCATGTATGTCAGGTCGTTAAAGATAGGTTAGATAATGGAATCAAACATAAATCAAGCACAGATTATACAATAACATAATAGGTCTCTTAATTTTCTCAAACAAATGAAAGGCTGCTGTAATTACGCACCACCACGACCCATCTGTGACAGCTTAACACAACTCTATAAGTGGAAAAAAAAACACCCCAAATCAATCTGAATGGAATTAGATAATTGATTAAATAATCAGGCACGGTAATTAATTAAAAACCCCTGAGTGAGTCAATATCCGATGTCTGATTGAGCGAGAGAGAAAGAAAGATGCCTCCAGTCAGTGTTGATTAGCACCAGGACGGTTGCTGGCATTCTTCACATTGTTGACGCATGTATACGTGTGTCTCCGGTCTCCAGGGGGCTGCCCGAACGGTTGTAAGTTCAACGCCATGTGCTTGCTGGAAAACAGAGAGTTTCGGTGTTCCTGCGACCCCATACAATGTGACGGCACATACAAGCCCCTGTGCGGAAAGGACGGAAAGACATACCCCAACGACTGTGAGAGGAAACTCGAAGAGTGTCGGACCGAAACAGGCATCCCTGTCAAGCAACAAGGGCCCTGTGGTGAGTGTGGGGAATTGTGGGATAGTTCCGTACAGATGTTTTGCTGTGTTCTTGTAATTTTATGTTAGTGAAATAGATGTTGTTTAATTAGCATTGTATGTCTGCTTGTGTTTGGTTGTGTCCTGCGGGAAACTCTTGTGGAAGGTGCTCATTCTCTTTCATTTCCACGCCGTTCTCATTCTGCCATCAGCTCTGATGACACATGAAACACTGACTTCATGTTTCATTCATGTCCTCACCCCTCCAGTGCCAGTCGTCCACGCCTGTCCTTCCATGTTCAAATGTCTCGTCATTTCCCCCTTTGTCCTTTTGTGTCCTTGTTTGGCTGTCTTTAAACTATTTTTTCTGTTCCAGTGTGTCTCTCTGTCAGTCTTTGTCCGTGTGATGTCTGCTCAGGGTCACCGCCGGACACACCACTCGTTGCGAGCGGGGAAGAGTTCAACCTCTGACCTTTCTTATTGGAATTCTGACCTGTGGGTCTCCTTCAGGGGGCCCTCAATGGGCAATTGTTTGCGTGATGGAGGATGGTTGGAGTGGCCCTCCCTGCAGCTCCAGTCCTCATGGCACTATTTGGAGGGGAAGTGAGGTCATGGAGCTCTTCTTTTTTTCGAGTGCTGTGTTTGTCTGGATGAATCATTTCCCAATCGTTCTGACCCTGTTGTTGCCCCGCTACCTGTTTGCATGAATGCATGCATATAGCCCCCTTGATAGGAGCTATGTTAGTTCCTCTGTTATGCTTAAGGACAGAAACAGAATCTATGCAAGTACGCAGACGTAAAAACTCAAAAATGTGGAAGTGAGCATTCCCATATACATTCCCGTACTAGAGGGCAATAGTGTAACTGTCAAATGTCTGCCATTAAACCATATGCTGCCTTTCATATATATATTTCATATATAAATATGTTGATATGATCCAAGTTGCTCAATGAAGATTATTTTTCGGATTGTTGCTCCACCATGAATGTAGACAAGAAATATGGCCATAGAAGGAGAACGTTTATGAAAACAGGCTTGTGTTGCTTGAAACGTTTGCGTACTTGTGTGGCACATCCCTTTGGCATTCTCCCTTGAGTCCGAGTGCATACTTCCCTCCTATACAGTATATAAAAGGCATATTCAGTGTCTTCTGCTATTTTTCTTAGGGATATTTAGTGCCAGTTTATCAGGAAGTTGTGATTTTGTTCTCTTTGACTCGTTGGATGGAAACGGTGCTTATTCGCAAATGATTTATGCGATATTCCAATTTTGCACAAGTTAAATTTGCAACTTAGCTAGTGAGTCCAGGCATTGCTTTTTATGGTTAAATTGTACTTGTACTTACCAACAAGCATCAAATATACTTTTGTATTAAACATGTAGGCCTATACAACATAGCTAAAAAATCTGTATCTTTATATATATGTTTCATTTTTATAGAATATCTTAATTCTCTTATACAAGTAAATGAATAATATCTTGAAGTTGTTTTATTAATATTTACCACTTTTTACTTGCGAACAAGACAAAAATATTAAATGATTTTTCACAGTGGCAAATATACCAAATAATATCTACCAAATTGACGATCAAGAAGTCTTCAGTACATACTGTGCAAGTACAGTAATTCAGTTTCGTGCACCACTCTCCACTTTACACTAAAATACATAAAACACCTCAAAATTATTGCAGCAGTTATTAAAAAAAGGCTTGAAAGGGAAAAAACTGGATCTGGACAGTGTGTTAATTATGGGACGTGTATCCAGGGCTGTTTTGGCAGGGTTTAGATTTTGAGCACATTTTAACGGTACAGAAATATCCCTCTCATTTATTCTGTATGCAATGTGTGTCCTACTACCTGGCAGCACATATGTGGCAACTATAGCGCTGGATGCATCTTTTCTTTTTTCCCTCCCTCTCTCTTCTTTTTTCTCTTCTCACTATCAGCCTCTATGACTCATTAGGATTGTTGTCCAGTCTTCAGCGAAAAGATGCATAAATTAACATGTAAAGAGGAGTAGTGCTCGTGTCTTTGACTCTATTTCATTATTTCTGACAAAGTAAGTGTTTTGGTCCTTTCAGGCTTTCGCTGGTGGCAAGTTACAGTATGTTGTTTTAATACATGTATTTACATTTGCATATTCCGCAAACAGAACATTAATTAAACATCAAAAGCTCTGTGGCGGACCTGAGCCAGGCAGACTGCCTTTCATGCCGAGGAAGATACGGAGCATTGACGAGCGAAAGTCTTGTGCTTTGGACACCTGCTCGCAGTTTGATGTGTAACTGCAGAAAAAAGTTGCTTTGCTTAGTTGCCTTGTTTTGCTTTTGTCACTTTCTTTGTCTTCTCTCTCTCTTTTTCTGTTATATCCATCCAGACCAGGTTTTGCTTGTTTGCATGTTCCCATTAGATGTTGTCAGGATAGTTACATGAATATGAATGCTAACAGCTAGCTTCCTGTAGACTGCCTTAATAATGACAAGGGCCAAATTAAAGTCTATGTCTTACTAAAGTGTGTTTCGGTCCTTTAGAAGACACTCAAGCGTGACAAAGCTCACCTTTCCCACAGTGGAAAACCTCTAAATGGGCCTCTTGTCACACGCTAATCAATAGCAGAGACGCTGTGTGTGTACATGAGTCATTTCAAACGCTGAGCATGTCAGGTTTTTTTTCAGTGTCTGACATGGTTTCATCTGCTTCCCGTTGTCTTTGGAGGCAAGCAGAGCTGGGTCACTGTGTCAGCAGCGCTTGTCGAGAGACACAATTCACTCTAAAATCAAAGAAATGTGTAGTAAAGAGAAAGGTCAACAAGAGACTGCAGCTCCGAAGGAAAACAGAAAACACTGTAAAAGTAGAAAGTTTGAGAACAAAGGACTGAAGATACACAAGACTAGACTGTGGTTCCTCATCTGAAAGTCTACATGCAGACTGTTGATGGAGCTTTAAAATATGGCAGTGTATAGAGAGTTCAGGTCTTATTAATGTCAGCGTGGCTTTTTCAGTCTGTTGTTGGGATGTGTGAGGCAGCAGATGAGTCTAAGAACACCTGTGTCAAAGTCATTTTAGGTGTGACAAAAGGAAAAGGATACTAGATAGGGTTGGGCGATTATATTGAATATTCATATTTAGTTCACAGGGTTTTTGCTGCCAGTGTAAAATTGAGCAGCGTTGTGATGAATGTGCTTTTTATTTTGTCATTAAGTTCATGAAGAGCAGGTCATTAGACAATTGGAAGTCTCCATATGGCATTTTTCATGCAAAAAAAAAAAAGGAAAAAAGAAAAGATATTGTTATATTGGTACATATAATGAGAATAATTAAATATAATTTATTCTTTACTTTCATTGTAACCATAATTATTTTTAAAAAAAACTTACTTGTTGCATTAAACATTTCTAATTTATTTTACAACAATGTTTTTAGCCAAATCATAGTTGTTCTGATTGAAAAAAAATGATTATTTTTATTTTATTTTATTTAGCCACCATTGGCCCATATATTGTGCTGTATATTAGCATTTTCTTATGAGGGCAGTCACAGGAAGTTACAGAAGCATGGCATAGTTATGGTATAATATGGTAATACCTTAACATCCATATTTATATCCATATTTGAATACAATCTATTCAGTATATGATGCTGTGATGACCGGGATATTATAGAGTAGAATATGGTAGTACTATGGTATTATTAGATGATAATATATACTGGGTTTTTTTGTACTGTTTTTGTCTAAATTAGGTCCTAAGCTTGTCTTTACAATTTCCACAACACTTGTGTTATGTCTACTGGGAATATGTTTTCCAGGTTCCAGTTTCTGTCCTTCACAGCCTCATTTTCATTTACTTCAAATTAAATACAGTGTCTGCTCTGACTGAAGTCTATGAGACCTTGAATGATCATCTTTGTGCATTATCATGGCTCTGCTCCATCCAATGTAATTTCAGAACTCTGTAACTCTGTGGGTGTACCAGCCGTAATGGACTCCTAATGATAAGGAAAGAAAGCAGCCCGTTTCTCTAAGCAGAGCAAGATGGATCCTGCAAATGAAGCTGACCTAAATACACAGCTGTCATTATAGTCTGGAGGATGTTTCATAGCTTTTGTGAAGTGAACAGACCCTCAGAATATACCAGCTTTCTGTCCTTCCCTGTCTGTCTCTCTGTTCCCATGGCAGTAACTCATAAAGACTAACAATGGGCTTAGACTTACTGACATTGTCATTGAGCAAGAGCTCTGTAAAAAGAGGTGCCTGGGAATCAACGCCCCAGGTGACAACGCACTCTGATTAATATTTATCATTTGCATATTTATTTGATTAGCATCTCTTGCTGAAAACGGCATAAACTTTGATTTTTTTTTTTTTAGGAAAAAACAAAACAGTAACAATATTAAGCACCCATTGAACTTTGGAGGGCCTAGTGAGATGTGCGTAATGAATCCAATTAGACGAGTAGATTGAAGAGCCAGGGTAGCGTGATTATAATTAGCATGAACCTTTACACCTCGCTGTGTGAGGAGGAAGGGTTGTATCTGGGTCGCTGTTGTAAGTTGGAAAGCCCTCACCGGTTTCTATTATGTGTGTTTGTTAGGAGGCTCTTTGTAGAGCATGCTTCTGTAATGCACGTCTGCCTTCCCCCTCGTTTTCCCTCATTCCCTCATCCTCCTCTGCTCCCCTTTCTTCTCTGTTCAGAGTGCTATGTGCAATGCTTGTCTTAACGTCTGCCTGTGTGACACCCTTCTGCTGAAGGGATCCATGGATCTGTCTCGCTCTGTGCTCAGTTTTCAGGCTTCTGTGTCATTCAGAACTGAATTATGAATGACTTCAAAATTCCAGTTCAATTCCTGAATTTGAATTGAGGTAGCAAACTGGGTGCAGAATTGTAATTTGAATTCAAAGAAGTAGAATCAAAATTAAATAAAAATGTTTCAGTATGTTTTATGCATAAACTTTCTCATACACAAAGTGGGATCATTTAATTATTATTATTATTATTATTATTTCAAAAATACTTGAAAGAACAGTAGCAGCTCAACTTGAATCACATCTGCAAAGTAATGACATTTATGAACATTTCCAGTCAGGCTTTTGACCCAAACATAGTACAGAAACAGCTCTTGTCAAGGTTATAAATGATCTTCTCCTAGCTGCTGATTCTGGTTTTCTGTTTGTTCTTATTCTTTTAGATATTAGTGCTGCCTTTGATACTGTTAGTCATTCAGTGCTATTGGAACGTCTGGCTTGCATTGGAATAGCTGATAATGCGCTTCTTTGGTTCTCATCTTATTTAAGTGACAGAAAACTGTTTGTGCAGATTAAGAATACACATTCAGATCCTGTCTCAGTTAATCATGGCATTCCACAGGGGTCGGTGCTGGGTCCGCTTTTATTTATCATTTATATTCTACCTCTTGGTCGTATTTTTCGTTCTTATGGTATTAATTTCCATTTTTACGCTGACGACACACAAGTATATATCTCTACAAGGCCTAATGTCTCTCATCCCCCTCCTGACCTCACTAAATATTTGCAGGATGTTAATATCTGGGTGACTAATAATTTTTTTTAAGTTAAATGCCAATAAAACTGAAGCCCTCCTTGTGGGTTCTAGGTCTGTTTTATCTAAAACTCAATCCTTTACCTTGGTTATTGATAATAGCCCAGTCAATTTTTCTGCCCAGGTGAAAAGTCTTGGGGTTATACTGGATGGTTTGCATTCGTTTAGTCCTCATATTTGTAATATTTCACGTTCTGCATTTTTTCATCTACGCAACATTCCCAGACTTCGTTAGTTGTGCAGCGCCAAAGTTATGGAACTCTTTACCTTTGCACATTCGCCAGCTGGATTCAGTTTCCATTTTAAAGCTCAGATAAAAACATATTTGTTTAGAATAGCTTTTAATGATCTGCTTGTTTAATGTGTTGTTATGATTGTTGTAATATTTTTATTGCTTTGTTTTACATTGTACGGTGTCCTTGAGTGTCCTGAAAGGCGCCTATAAATAAAAGGTATTATTATTATTATATTTTTTAAGGAATTATAGAGGGGCTGTTTACACAACACCATTTTCAACTAAAAACAGAAAACCTTTTATGTGTTTTGGCTGTTCATTTACACGACAGCAGCATTTTGGGGATGTGAAAATGCAAACTTTTGAAAACAGGTCTTAAAGCACAAGTTATCACAAGAAGTGATACCGTTATTGTCTCTGTGTAAACTACAAAAATGCAAATTCATGCATATATGTATTACATGTTTGTGTAGTATTTCTTTACAAAAATCGCATTGCCAACTGCTGGCCTGGATCCGTGTGACCAGGGAAGGTTTTGACAATGTTGTCTTCAGTACATGAAAAACGCAAAGCCAAAACTTTTCCATTTTAGCACATTGTTGTTAGGGTTAGGGAACACCTGTTCATTTAGACCAAGATTATATAAATATTTAATATATTCATTATTTTGTTAATAAATGGAATGTATTAAATGCTCGATTACTATGATTTTTTTACGTAAATATTATTTTCAATATATATTTTTTATTTTAAATAAACCGTGGTGAAGGAACACTTCATTTATTATAATTTATAATATTATTTATACATTTTATAAATATTATGTATAAATAATTTATCATAAATATAATTAGTCATAATTATATCTTTTTATATTAAGAATCAGTCAATTATTAGCTATTATGTTCAAATTAATGATTATGTGATTTGTTTGTTAAATTTCTTTGAATTGCAATTAAGTACATTTCACTTCCTGTCATTCCAATTTAAATTTAAATTCAAAATCCTATGTGATACAACCAGTTCAATTCAAATTCACACTCATAAACTGAAAGCCTATTCCTAAGTTCAGAATTTTGCCAACCCCCTCTATTTTCAATGTGTCCAACATTAGATAGCGGGCTAATATTTTGTGTGGTTTATTTTGTCCTCCCTTCTCTCTTTCCCTCTCTTTGTCTTTTGTTCTCTCTCTTCCGCTCCTCTTGCTTGTCCAGTTTCACGGTGTCTCACCTCATCCGTTTTCCTCCCTTGCAGTGTGGGGAGGGCAATGGAATTAGTTCCTTGGTTAAATTCTTAATGCGTGGGGAGAAAGTTTCTACGCCCTTGAAGCCATTGTTTGGTGATAAGTACTCCTTCAGAAACCAAACACCGCCTCTGGGGGGATTACTACTTGTGTCATGCTAATATTTTCTTCTCTCCCTTTTCCTTGCACCTTCTCCTACACGCTTATAAATGTTTCCCCTCAAGCTGAAGTGGAAGGTAGGGAACGAAAGAGAGAAAGACAGAACCGAGAAGGACGTGGCGGGGGAAGTCGCTGCTTCTGATATGCAGACGCACAAAAAGTGAGACACGCACAGCTTGCTGAAACTCACAAACTCCTCTTATATTGGCAAGATGCGAGGGAGCGGAGAGATGGAGGAGATGCTCATGCGACTGTTTGTATCACGATTCACGCACGCCCTGTAATCCCGATGCAAGGGCTGGAGATCTCCATATGCATGAGCGTGCATGAAACAGATCGTAGGAATAATTCTCTGTGTTCACACTGTACGCCAAGTTTGCGCCAGAGCTGAGCTGAAGAAGCTTACCGGACCCCCTGAAGTGTGTGTTGGCTGACTGTTTGCGTTCTGACAGCCCTTAAAACCAAGTTAAAGAAATCTTCATTGGCGCAAGAGACCTGCTCTTTAAATAGCACATAACAGTGGTGAAATGTGAGTGGGAGTGTCCCTTGGGTGGGCGACGTGTCAGGATAAAGCATGTAGTGAAGCCGTCACAATAGGAGAATCTCGTACTATGTGCTAATAGTCCTTAACATCCTGTTTCAGTGGCAATAGTAATTAAACGCTACTAGTACGAATGCATAATGTAGTACAAAATTGCAGTGTGGATGTAGAGCAGGAGGCGGAGCCAAATAATGCATATTATATAACACCGCAGGGGTTGGAGGTGTGGGAGATTCTCAGGCCTGATCGTGGCAATTACCCAGCTCTTCCGAGTCCCGCTATTTCTTCACACCTTCTCATTATTAGACCCGCTTTTCCACACACAAGCTCTCACGCAGGCTCCTAATGAATGTACACCACCACTTTCCATCGTCGCTTACTTTTTAACTTATGCAGCTTTCCTTTCTTTTACATAACATGAAAAAAACTTCAGATGCACTCATTTCTATGTGCATTGTGTCCCAGTGGCAGTCCCGTCGAGGCATATGGCTGTCATCCAGCTTACAGCTGGAGTCCTTGAAGACTGGCACTGCAGCACAGGCCTCAGGGATGGCAGCCCACTATTTCAAAGAGGCTCCAAAAAGGGCTCATTTTTTCTGAAAGACTATGCAAGCCATCTCAGTAACCAAAGCCAGGCTGCTTTTTTTATGAAGTATGTAATCGTGCCTGCATGTTACATTATTTCTCAGAGAACGTTCTCTTCCTTGACTTATTAAATCTGGAAGGTTTTTTTGTCCCATCCCCTAGAGACGAAAAACTGAAAATGAGAAACTGAACAAGTGAACGTTCTTTTCATATCTACATTTTGTATTCTTTGTTTGTTTTTTAAGGAGAGCGATTCTTTCATCTTTGTAAGGAAACAAAGGGTGGCTTGGGACAAAGTATTATCGAAGGCTGCAGTTCGGGTTTTAGGAGCCTGTGCCTTGGGAAATGGGTCATTGAAGCGTTTTGAAGGTCATGAGGGCTTTACTGATGAGCCTGATCTCACCGTCCTCCAGCCGGTTGCTTAGAAGGCACAGATGGAGAGGCGCTGAGAGAGAAGATCTGGAGGAAAAGCCCGTTTTCAAGGCCTATGAAATTAGGCACCAATCCACTGTTTACACAGTTACGTGCCAGTTCAAGACGTATTTTAAGCTCTCGTTCTCAGCAGAGAAATCAATAGCCGGAAACGTTCTCTTAGAGGAGCTTCTACTGTAGGACACTTTTAGATTGGCACAGGAACACAGCGGTCGGGAAGGTAACCTGCTTATACTCCCCACTTCTGGTTTTATTTTCATTGGCTTAGCTGAGCAGTTGCATGTGTGGGTTTTAAAGAGATGTGTGTGTGTGGCACCGCTTGAATTCTGTCATGAAAAACATGCTTTGGCGTACTAATCATGGTCTTTTGATGCACGCTGTGCTTCATGTGTGTTTGATATGCGCTTCTCCCTGGCTGCCGTCTTCAGATGTGAGGTGGGATTTTAGGTGAGCGCCAGGAAGAGGTTAGAGAAGGGTTGCGTTCAAATCTTTCCCCCCAGCCTCTTGCAGTTCACTAAAGCCCTGAGACTGTCTGAGGGTCTCACTCTTGCTAAGTATTATTTAAGGCACAGGCTAAGTCTTTAGCTCTGTTTGCTAGTGCTAAACCTAATGAGCTGCCTTCTGTCTACATAGTCAACTTCTAAGAGAACATTTTAACTGCCATGGAATCTTGTTAGTAACCAGTTTAGAACTTTCTACATAGTGTGTGCACCATAGCAATAGCGCCACACAACAATTTCAGTAGTTTGATGTTAGCATGCTAAATTTACAGCCAAATTATAGATTTTTATTAGTTGATTTTATTTATACTGAACTATTTTTATTGATATTTTTCAGTACTGACTGAAAATTAAGTTTATTATCAACATTTTATTATCAACAACGCCATGGGGAATTTATTTTATTTTTACTTATTTATTTATTTCAGGTTTATTTGACAGGGACAATGCACATCAACAATACATAAATGCACAATGTGCCAGAATTAGCCAGAAGGCTATTTTGCATCTGCAGTCCCTGTTCCACTTAGCTTGTTGAAATGGATTCTAGGTTTGACTTATTTAGAATTTGACTGATAGCCTACTAGATATCTTACTACCCTTACTCTATTACTCTTCATTAATAATAAAAATCATATATCAATAGTAATTAAAAATAAAATTTTTGGTCAAATTATGCAGCCCTACAAACAACCCTTACGAAAATTAACCATAGTTTTCCTACATTTGAAACCAAAAAAACATGGTTACGATAGTTAAACCATGGTAACCACAAATTAACCATGGTTTTGCTACACTAACCATAGTTTAACCATGATATTTGTAGTAAAACTGTGGTTATACAAACTGTAGTCAATACGCCAATAAAACATGGTTACTACACTTTTACTATAATAAAACCGTGGTTAATTTTCGTAAGGGAAGCTTAGCAAACCTGGCAATGTTTTGTTTGTTTGTTTTTTAATTGCATTTTTAATCACAATTTTTTTATTAGAAAAATAATTATTATTATTCAAAATCATATTGCTCTAACTAGCGTGCTTGTAAATGCTGCCTCTTTAAGCAGCTCAGTGTGTTTTGGAGTACAGCAAATCTCTTCTCCCTTCAAGTAGCTCGAAATGACGTAATTTTTTTTCTCATTATTTTGTCCTTTATTTGTTCGTATCATGTTGGAAAAGAAAGTTATTTTTTACAGAGAGGAACGTATTTGATTTATCTGAAGGTGGTATGATAGCTGCTTGTGTGCAGTATTAAATGTATCTGAGTGTCTGTAATATTATTTGGAAACGATAGCATCTAATCCAGGGATAAATTACTGCGGTGACAGCACTGTGTGTATGACGGGTAGGGGGCACACACACGTGCACACACACATTCCTAAAACAAACATTGAAGATGGAGGGGTTCCCATTTATATGTACATTCATGTCAAAAGACACACCAACAAACAAATAGTCAACATTTGCCGTCACCCTGTCATTTTACCTATCACACAATACTGAGTGAGCTTGAAGGGCTGCCCTTTATTTTGACATGTCTTTAATCTTAGTGTGAAAGTGCAAACACATCGCGTTTACTCCTCTAGCATTTCTCAACCCTCAGCTATGGAGCCCAAGCATACAAATGTGCAGCATGTTGTGCATTTGTTTATAAAACCAGCTCATCTAAAAAAAAATGAATGTCAACATTTACTCATCCTCATGTCATACCAAATCCGTATGACTTTCTGTAGAACACAAAAAAGATTTTAGGCACGATGTTCACAGTTATTTTTCATACAATATAATCTATCAAACTCCATTGTGTGGAAAAGAGCAGCATGAACATTTTGCTTAACATCTCTTTTTGTTTTATACAGCAGAAAGAACATTATACAGGTTTGGAATGAAATGAGGGTTAATGCTTTTACGGAATCTCCCCTAGAAACCTCCTCCATCCTTTTTGTGCATTCATTTTTTACCTGTTTTAATAAAACTTCCTCCTGATTGGGCGAAATTAGGCCAATGAGGACAGTGAGCTGTGCTGGTTCACCACTGACCCACTTCTTCTTTCTCGTTCTCTACTTTCTCTTTCCCTCTGTGTTGGCATCAAAAACAGGGCTTGTGTTCAGTCCCACTGTCCCTCAGCCCTCTGTCTACTAACTGCAGCAGTTAATGAACTTACTGTGGAACTACTGTGCACCGCTGAGAGTCCCAGCTACTCTCTTTCATGTTCATATTTCATATCTGTGCTGTAGCCCAGTGCACTGAATTATTAACTAGAACTCTCCCTTTTCTGGGATGATGCTTTGTGTTTTACTTGTCTGTCTGTCTGTCTTTTTTTTTTGCCTTCTGTCTGTAGTTGAGAGAGGCTTGGTTAGTGATGCATGAAATGAGATGTGAGTAGTTAGTGTTCTGATTGGATGCTCTAATGGGCTGCATGTTTACAGCTGCAAAGTCAGAGTGCATATCTGTTTAGAAAGCAGTTCGTATAACATTTTCTCAGACCACAAGTTGTTGTGGTTTAAGAAAAAATGTTGCGTTTTGTGTCCAAAACTTTAAAGAGAATCAACTATTTCTACTAAATCATAGGTCACATACCCACTGCAGTGGTTGTGGGTGTGAAAACCACTTTTAAATGCATTTAATGAATCCATTAAATTATTGTACCATATGTGAATGGAAAACTGGAGTCACTCCAGATCCTGAAATGTTTGATATAGAGGTCATAGCAACGGTTTGGTGTCTCACAGGTGTAAAAGAGGAATGATATTTCACATGCACACTGCAGTGGTTATGGGTATGAAAAACACATTTAAATGAGGGATTAAATCTATTAAATTATTGTACTGTCTGTGAATGGAAAACTGGAGTCACTCCAGATGCTGAAATGTTTGATATAGAGATAAGCATAGCAGAATTTTGGTGTCTCAAAGGTGTAAAGCGTGGAACATGGATGGTGACAATTTTAAAGTAGGATCCGGCTGTCACTCTTGTAATAGTCAAGAGAAACCTGATTAAGCACTGGGAAGGGGAGTGACATCTGGATTTAGCTACCTTTATTCTTTCCCCTCCTCCTTGTCTTTCCCATCTTCATCTAAGTAGAATGATAACTTGTTTCTCTGCTTTTTGGGGCAGATCTTAACCTGGAGAGCCCCTGCCTGAAGAAGACCTGCGAGTTTGGAGCCGTGTGTGTGGTTAAGAACAGCGAGCCTGTGTGCGAGTGCTCAGACACGTGTCCACAGGACCAAGACCCTGTTTGTGGCAGCGACGGGCACACTTACAGCAGCTCATGTCAAATGAAAGCCATGGGATGTGCCCTTCAGAAACAGATACAGATGCAGCACAAAAGACCATGTGGTGAGTCCACACACACACTCACACATTGATGCCACTCACTCCCTCACTGCTTTTCATCCTCGTCCACCCCCTGCACTTAAGCACTCCACCGATATTTCAAGAGAGGACTGTAATTTTCCTCCTCCATAACCTTTTTTTGAAACGATGCACTTAAGTTAGAATTAAAGAGGGCAGCATCCTTCACAGTAATTGTTTGCATGAGTCATGGGTTTTTTGTCTGGCTTTTGTAAGCATGCTCCAGCCTGCTCGCCCTCCAAACAAACGCATGTTTATGTGTGTTTTTCACAAAAGGCTTGTAAATCATTTTCGATGGCTGTCTTTGTGCTTGGGAGGGGAATGTTAAGGAGACTTTTTCTTCTAAACTTGGAGCCCTTTGTAAAGCCTGTCCCTTTCACTTTCGGCTTAAGTTTAGAGAGAATGAGGTGGAGCTATTGTGTCGACAGAAGTGTCATGCGTTTGCAGTTTATACATGCGTGTGCATTGGCAATGCCTCCAGTGAAGAGTTTGAAATGGATGCCGGGGGTCATTTGGTAGCAGTAGAATTCATCTCAGATCGCTAGAAGCCACGGCTGCTCTTTATTTATCATGCTATATATGTTGCCAGATAGTAAATGACATATGAGAGTGATATCTCTCTCCTCACAGGCTTCTGGAACATCAGCTTAACTACCCACAGAAACAGGTTTGGATGGGACCAAATAAGTTTGGTTTTCTTAGCTGGTCCAATTTTCTCTAGATGCTTACTCAACTGAACTGCGAAATTGTGAGACTGGTTTAGACCTGCTAGATCATGTTGGACAAGCAATTTAGAGATGATAGACCATCGTTGACCAGCTAAAAACAGCTGTGGTATTCCATAAACAAGCTTAACCACCTTGAACAGGATTGGCCTGGTTTTTCCAGCTGGAAATAATCATTGTAGTTTTAAAAATCCAACCATTACAGCATCACAGCAATGATGGGTCCGGCCCCTCGCTGGAGCAGGTGTCAATGGAAAGGGGCAATAAAGAGAGCAGCTGCAAACAGCTAACCATATGGAAGGAAACGTTGTTCATTTAGTGCTGTGTACACAGCCACACTCTCCAGCACAAGTGAATTCTATTATTATCACCGTTAAATATCCAGGCCCATTCAGACCAAAGCCTCTTCCTCACTAAGACCCCAGCTGTGTTTGTGTGCATTTGTTCATGAAAGCTTGTATGTGAGTCGCTGTCGGTAGCAATGCACCCACATGAGTGGGTGTATGATGAGCTTGTGGCCAAATTTAATTTAATTTTCTTCACTCCGCATAGAGGGGAGACACATAAATGCCCTTATCTTTATAGCTCAGGTGCAGTCTGACAGAGATATGACTGACGTTGTTTATTAGTCTGATTTTTTTCCCTCCCATTTGAGTGGCGGCTGACCTTGTAGTGCAGCTACAGGAAAGCTTGCCGTTGTAATGGAGTATTTGATATCTGCCCCTCTGAGAACCAATACATATATGTTTATATGCAAAGAAATGAAAGAACAGCCAACGGGTCAGCAGCAAATAAGCACTTTTTACTGGTGATTGAAATGTTACTGGCCACAGTTGGGGAATATAGGTTACCTGCAAGACACTGAGCTGGAAGCGGAAGAAAAATCATCAGGCTGTTGAAGGAGTGAGAGGGCAGTAAATAAAAACTAGGAGGAGATGGAGCAGACTAATAGAGCCGGTGCCCTTGCTTAATGAAATTATATTTATTCTGTATATAATTACTAGTAAAATTAATTGTATGATTTAACAACTAATTGCAAATTAAGAATAATATATCACAAGGTGCTTTGTAGCTTAATTAGAGGGCTTTCTCATTAAATATTGATGTGTGGTTAATTAAATGCAATGTCATGTCAAGGGGGCTGTAACTGTGTCCGAAGGCTCAACATCAGTTGAAATGGAAGACGTTATAAGATGCTCTACTATGACTGCATGTAAGCAGAGCAGTGTTGCTTCCATCTGTACGATGGAAGGATGCTTTAGCCCAGACTTTGCAGAGAGATTTTAATAAAGCGGACAGGCGGCCGGGCAGCTGAGGCTGATACTAGTGAGTGATGGTGTGAATCTGTAGCTTGAATCTCTCCGTTGACGTCACACTTCCTTTTCAGCAGATGAGTCCTGCACCAACTGCTCATTTGGCGCGATCTGCGATGCTCAGACTGGCCGGTGTGTGTGCCCCAAAGGGTGTTTGGAAACACGGCAGCCCGTGTGCGGCAGTGACGGGATGACGTACGAGAACGAGTGCAAGCTGAACGTGGAAGCCTGCACTAAGCAGCTGGATCTCAGAGTGGTGGCCCATGGAGAATGCAGTGAGTACAGAAAAACGACAGTCAATTCATCCATCACCTTCATACATGTTCACTCATCAGTCTGAACATCAGTTGAAATGGAAGACGTTATAAGATGCTCTACTATGACTGCATGTAAGCAGAGCAGTGTTGCTTCCATCTGTACGATGGAAGGATGCTTTAGCCCAGACTTTGCAGAGAGATTTTAATAAAGCGGACAGGCGGCCGGGCAGCTGAGGCTGATCCTAGTGAGCGATGGTGTGAATCTGTAGCCTGAATCTGAATCCGTTGACGTCACACTTCCTTTTCAGCAGATGAGTCCTGCACCAACTGCTCATTTGGCGCGATCTGCGATGCTCAGACTGGCCGGTGTGTGTGCCCCAAAGGGTGTTTGGAAACACGGCAGCCCGTGTGCGGCAGTGACGGGATGACGTACGAGAACGAGTGCAAGCTGAACGTGGAAGCCTATTTTCCCCACTATTCACAGAAAGTGCTGTTCTGTACCTGACATTAACAATGTTCCTTCCTTTCTCTGGACAAAAGAGAGCAGTTTACCGATCAACTTTAGAGGAATAGTTCACCCAAAAATAAAACAAATCTGTATGACTTTGCTTTTTTGAAGAAAATCCACTTTTTCGTTATAATGAAAGTGAATTCTGAACATTTGAATCATTATTCACTGATAAAAATTCTGAAAACATCCATTCCAGCATTCCTACACTGAAGAAAAATTTGATGTAAAACAATTTTCACTCAATTCACACAATTAATGACAAAAGGCAAGTAACACATTGAATTAAAGTTGGAATTTTTGAAGTAGAAAGACTTTTTTTTTTTTACAGAATTAGTGATGACAAAATTTGTAAAAAATTTACAATGAATTGATCCAAACCGAACGATTCGTTTGCATATCAGGCTGATTCAGTTCTCAATGACTCAGCTTAACAATGACTTAAATTTCAGTCTTTTTCCTACACAAAGCTGCCATATCAAGACTTTTATATGTGACACACAAATGGTACAAACCTTTTTTATACCTTCATTATACGTTTATTGTGCTTTTGTGTCCTTTTTGAAGCTTGAAAGCTGTACTCCCTATTCATTGTAACTGCATACAAAAGAGTGAAACATTATTCAAAATCCTCTTTGTGTTTCGTATATGAAAGAAAGTCATACAAGTTTTGAATGGCATGAGGGTGAGTAAATGATGGCACAATTTTCATTTCTGGGCCTGAATGGTCAGAATTTCTTGTTTCCCATAAGGCTAAGCTCTGCCCAAAAGGCCTCTGTCTGTACTCGTATCTCGGGTCCAGCTCTGTATTCTGGATTGCTGTTTTTATGTAACTGACTGTCGTATCTATTGCGCTCCCCTCTGCCGAGGCTGTGAAAGCATGGAAACATGTTGCAACTGATAAAGAAATGCCTTTATCACACATGCTGATAAAAGAGAATACAGCAGCCATGAGAATGTGATTTATCGGCCTGTATTGGACTGTCACGACGAGGCGCACTTGGGCGGCTGCTGGGCAGCATGCTGCAGCTGCTTTTAATAAGACGGCCGAGCCTGGTCTCTGAGGTTGACTGAGTGCAGATCCTGAGCAGAGGTGAGGTCACTTTATTAATGTGCAATAAACAGGTTGGTAGAAGAGAGAGACGAGAGATGTATGCATGAGGACCTCTCTCCATTAACACTAAATCAGGTGCTGTTATTACCCCAGCACTAATTGAATGTGATAGCAGTTGCTTTAATGCGATCCCCCAGGTGTAATTGTCATCGGCCATGCTCCCTCCCTCCCAGTTGGAACCACATTTTGTTTTACTGATTAACTGGGCTCTCAGTAATCATAGCAAGATATTTGAGAACTAGGGATGTCAATTTAACACGTTAACTGTGATTAAAACACACACACACACACACTAAAACCTTTAATCACACTCTGACCCATATATAAATTGTGTAATATGGAAATAAATAATATTAGAACAATTTTATATCTTCAATTATATCTTCAATTCAATAATTGAATTACATATTGCAATTAATATCATGAATTAACAAAATAAAAAATAAAAAATATATATAATGTATAAAGTTTAAGACATATAATTGTTTCATATTAGTAATGATTTTATTAATTTTATTAATGATTTAATTATTTAGTAATTTATTCTTATATTAAATTTATTAATATATAAATGTGATATCTAATATATATTTTATATGAATTTAATATAAATAAATAAAAAAATAGAATGTAATATAATTTAATATTTAATACAATTAATATTCATATAAGCCTGCACTAAGCAGCTGGATCTCAGAGTGGTGGCCCATGGAGAATGCAGTGAGTACAGAAAAACGACAGTCAATTCATCCATCACCTTCATACATGTTCACTCATCAGTCTGCGTTTGCTGCAAAAAAATCATTTTCTGTAGTATTTTTGTTTTGATTTCCAGTAAAAGTTTCTTTAGAACAAGATAAATTTACTTAATTTACAATACTGTGTCAGATATTACTTTTTTCCTAATGTATCTTGAATTAAGTTTATCTGTTTTGTTTATGCATAAATCCCATGTTTTTTAGATTTATGCTTCAAGCAAGAAGAAATAATTTAGTAAGAAAAATAAACTTAATTCAAGATAAATGTTCTCTGAAAAACTTTTAATATTTTGTGCACTTTTCAAGCAAATTGTGTTTTGTTTTGTGTTTTTAAATTGTTGAATTATGTGGTACTAGAAAACAAGACAAAATACTGATTAAGAAAATGTTTTGCAGTGCAGTTTTCTTGTCAAAACACAAGAAACTGTTTTAGCACTCTTTCCAAATCATGTTATGCATGGTACATGATTTTTTTACATGGTGGTTTTTATGTAGTAGAATCCCATGTGAATGCTTTTGGAGTTTCAAGAGGACGTTTATTGAGGTGTGAACATGTTTCTTGCACCTCTTTGTGTCTCAACTATCCAATGCTGTGATGCGTGTGTTGCCTGTGTGTGATCAGAAACCTGTGGCAGCACTGTGTGTAGCTGGGGAGCGCGGTGCGTGCAGAACCAGTGTGAGTGTCAGCAGTGCACGGGTCAGCCGGTGAAACCCGTGTGCGGCAGCGACGGCACCACCTACGACAACGACTGTGAGCTGCGGCTGGCCTCCTGCAAGAAACAGAGGAAGATTGAGGTGACCAAACCTGGCGTCTGTGATGAAGGTGGGTTTATGTGTTCATGTATGTGATAAGGTAAGTGAGGAGCTGAACTCCCTGTTAATTGCTGATTTTCATAGTTGGTCTCAGGGCTAGCCGAGTTAATGGATTCACTCCAAACAGTTTATCCTGGCCAATTTAACCTCCTTTCATCGACTGCACTTAGTGACCCATCATATTTACATTTACATTTAGTCATTTAGCAGACGCTTTTATCCAAAGCGACTTACAAATGAGGATAATGGAAGCTATCAAAATCAACAAAAGAGCAATGATATGCAAGTGCTATAACAAGTCTCAGTTAGCTTAACACAGTACACGTAGCAAGGTTTTTTTTTTATTATATAATAAATAAAAAGAAAACACCCTCGAATAGAAAAGAATAGAAAAAGAATAGAGCAAGCTAGTGTTAGAGGCCTTTTTTGCTTTTGTTAACTGTACACTTTTTATTTTAATAAATAAAAAGAAAACAAATAGATAGAATACAAAAAGTTATTAGTAACTGAAGTTAGTAAATATAAAGAAAACAAGCAGCAAATGAATAGAGTGCAAGTCTAAAAGGGAAAAGTGTTTTTTTAAAGAATAGAATTAGTATAGAGAGTGCTAGAGTTAGAGGGTCAAATAAAGATGGAAGAGATGTGTTTTTAGCCGATTCT
>NW_015653472.1:1036860-1037145 GCF_001515625.1 Sinocyclocheilus rhinocerous
ATAGAAAAATAATAGAGCAAGCTAGTGTTAGAGGCCTTTTTTGATTTTGATAATTGTATAATAAATAAAAAGAAAACAAATAGATAAAATACAAAAAGATTAGAAACACTTTAATTTAAAAAAATTTTTTAAATAGAATTATAATAGAGAGTGCTAGAGTTAGAGGGTCAAAAAAAGATGGAAGAGATGTGTTTTTAGCCGATTCTTGAAGATGGCTAAGGACTCAGCTGCTCGGAATGAGTTGGGCAGGTCATTCCACCAGGAGGGAACATTTAATTTAAAAGT
>NW_015653472.1:1038333-1068759 GCF_001515625.1 Sinocyclocheilus rhinocerous
TCAGCTGATCATCAATCATAACTCCAAGGTTTCTGGCTGTTTTTGAAGGAGTTATGGTTGATGAGCCTAACTGGATGGTGAAATTTTGATAAAGTGATGGGTTTGTTGAAACCACAAGCAGTTCTGTCTTGGCAAGGTTGAATTGAAGGTGATGGTACTTCATTCAGCAAGAAATGTCTGTTAGACAAGCTGAGATGCAAGCAGCTATTGTCGGATCATCAGGATGGAATGAGAGGTAGAGTTGATTGTCATCAGCATAGCAGTGATATGAAAAGCCATGTTTCTGAATGACAGAACCTAGTGATGCCATGTAGACAGAGAAGAGAAGTGGTCCAAGAACTGAGCCCTGAGGCACCCCAGTATATTTGAAGCATGAAATGCAGGCATCAGTATGTGGCTTGTGTTCTCTGTCTTTTCGCCATAGGTCCCTGTTGTGTCAGTGTTTGAGATTCAGTTTTATTCTTATTTTGATGCAGTTATAGACGGTACCTTGCTTTCTACTTTAATTATTTCATTAATATTTAATAGCACACATGTAATATTCACAATATATGCACAATAAATCATATACATATATGTGTGTGTGTGTGTGTGTGTGTGTGTGTGTGTGTACAAAAATATTAAGCAGCACATCTAGTTTTCAACATGGATATTAATAAGAAATTGAGGACCAAATCAGCATATTAGAACGATTTCTGAAGGATTTCTGTGACAGGCTGGAATAATTAATGCTAAAAATTCAGCTTTGTCATCACAGGAATAAATTAAAATATATTAAATATTTTTAAAATATATTAAGAAAGATAACAGTTATTTAAAAAGAGACTAGAGACTACTTTTAAAAACATTACCAACCCCAAACTTTTTTGAACAGTTTTGTACAGTATATAGACAGTAATATCAACAGATATATTTCGACTAAATACTAATAAAATAATGAACTAATAATTCTAAAAATTCTATAAATTCAATAAATAAGTTATAAACAGTCATAAAAAAAGTTTAACTAATTTTTTTCTGCTAAAAATCCACAAAGTTCCTCAGTTCTACCTTTGACGTTACCAGAGCCGTAGTTGGGGTTTGCGGGGCCCCGGTGCAGGTTGTACCTGTGGGCCCTGTTTGAAATTGTGTAAATTGCACAAATAAATAAATAGAACAAAGATACAAATTAAACAATGATTTAAGTTTTTTTTTTTTCAGATTTGTAGATGTACAGAAACAGAAACCGAGTTCAGGTACAGAAACTGAATAATCAAATGTAAAATGGCATCGCATAGTCTTCACAGTATAAATTAAATATAGATTAATTCTTGTTAAAATTACAAAAGTAATTCAGTCAAGAACAGTATGTGATTTTGTCTCTGTTTTTCCTTGCATTAACATTAAGGACACCGACTGCAGCTGGTAAATTAGGTGCATGGATCCAATATAATGATACACATCCAAATTTTTTTTCTCAACTGTTTGCATTCACTTAAGACATAACCAACAGTTTTTCGAGGATACTGGCCAAGATGGGTATTTCAACATAATTTTGTATGTATTTGTCCGTTCAAGTGCAAGAATACGCAAAACTCAATTCAGTGATCATGAGACGTGGTTCTCTGTGTGCTCGCGGGTGCTGAATTAAGTTCTATCGCATCTTTTTGCGCTTGAATGTTTAAATTTGTGGGGTGTATTTGTTCGTTCAAGTGCAAGAAGACACAAAAGAGTACTCAATTCGGTGTTTGAGCTGTCTTGAGAAGCGGCTCTCTGGGTGCACACAGAACACAGCATGCGAGTTCTCAGTTGAGTTCTTCACGTCTTCTTGTACTTGAATGCTTTAAAATCTCTTGAATGTTTAAATTGGCAAGGCTTAAAAACACGTGCAAATGATAAGCTTTCGTGACAACACTCAGCAGTGGCCCGTCAACTGTCCTAAGCGTTTTTCATGCTCAGTTGAAATCATCATCACCTTTCTACCCACTAGCTACGGCCCTGAACGTTACACCACTATTTATTGGAAAAATAGCTTTATACTGGAAAAGTTTCACAACTGACTGTCACTACTGTAGTCAAGGTAGATATATAATAAATTGTAGTGTATCTTTCCATTTCTCTGTATAGTCTTGATGTAATATCTCACTTATGTCATTCCCAGCACGCTGTTCAGCAGTAAAAAAAAAAATATATATATATATCACACATTTTTCCCCTCTAAGTCTCATCAGACCTTTCTTTCCAGCTCTGTAATCTGTGAAGGAGTTGCTGTTAAAGGCTGCAGGAATCTGGGCCCGGTCAATAGATCCTGCGCAGAGGCCAGTGACACCTGCTTTGTCAATTTATTCTCTAGACTAGTGATGCAACACCACAGCGGCTGAAACACATCGCCTTTGTATGTAGAAGAATAGTGAACGGGGTATTAACGTGACGAAAACAGAACTGTTTTGTCTATCTTACATTTAGCTTTCAAACACCACACTCCATTTGTGTGATGGCTGGTATGATTTTGCGGTTGTGGGCACAAAATATAGTGTCAAAGTAAAACATTTTCTCAGAGGGGCCAAAGGGGCTGTTAATTTACACAGACATGGTTTATTCATTTGTTTAGATCTGGCTTCAATACGCATGTTCATTAGTCATAAGAAAGAAATGGCAGTGTTCTCTCACTCTTTTATTTGGAGGTAATGAAAAATGACAGTGTTCCCTGCGTCTGGCCGTAGCGGTGAATTTATCACCTGTTTAATTTCACACTCTGCTAGTCTGAAGTCAGCCTCATTGTAGACACAGACAAAGCGATATGAGAGAACCGAGCATCACCTTAGGGCCGTGGCCCGCTTTTAATTGAATATACGTTTACTAAATAGGATTATGCATTGGAAATAGCAACATAATAGTGTATAAAGCATCAGTACACGCTCCGGATCACCCACGGGAGGAGAGTTTGGGAGAGGGCAAACTGGAGAAAGTGTACAGTCATCAGTTACACACAAGTATCTTCTCATAAAGAACTTCTGCAGGCTGTCAGGATTCCCTATTGCTCTTTATGTTTGCAGCATTACGATTACTCTAAGTTACTGTCCAGGTCTTTCAGTAATGCCCAGCTACTTGAAATCCCAAGTAAACAGAAAACAACAAACTAGGGCTGGGATTTATAGCTAAAAAAAGGTAACTTTTTTTCCGTTTTTATCAGTACTGATATAGTGATTTATCTGAATTATTATTCTTATTATTTTTTAAATAATTCTAAAACAGTAAATATCTAGTAAATATATATACATATAAATAAAATATGTGAATATCTAATTTAAATTATGTAGGCATATTTTCCACAGTATTCTTCATAAAAAATTTGCACAAAAAATAATATTTAATTTTTTTTATTAATGTTCCCTACTATAACAATGCATAGTAATAAGAAGCAATATTTATCTACATATATTTAAAAATAAAACAAAAATATTCTGAGCACTGATGAATTGTTGGATCAGTTTTGAATCGAGTCATTTTGAACTGATTGACATGAAATGAATCAAACTTACCCGTTCTATTGCCAGTTTTACTACTGAAGTTTAAATCTGAAGATCCTATGTCTTTAAGGGACAGTTTACCCAACAATGACAATTCTGTCACCATTTAATCAACCTCATGTCCATCCAAAACTTTATGACTTCTTTCCTCTGTGGAGCATGAAAGACAATATTTTGAGGAAGAACATTTTAGAAATGCCCATATAATGAATGTAAATGGCATCCAAAACAACATTAGACATCACTGACTTTTATTGGGTGGACAAAAAACATGGAGATATTAATCAGTGTATCCTTTTTTGTGTTCTGCAGAAAAAAAAAAAGTCATACAGGTTCGGATCAACATGAGAATGAGTAAATAAGGGTGAAAATTAGGTTTTTCGGAGTAAATTGTGTGTACAAAAATATTAAGCAGCACATCTAGTTTTCAACATGGATATTAATAAGAAATTGAGGACCAAATCAGCATATTAGAACGATTTCTGAAGGATTTCTGTGACAGGCTGGAATAATGGCTGCTAAAAATTCAGCTTTGTCATCACAGGAATAAATTAAAATATATTAAATATTTTTAAAATATATTAAGAAAGATAACAGTTATTTAAAAAGAGACTAGAGACTACTTTTAAAAACATTACCAACCCCAAACTTTTTTGAACAGTTTTGTACAGTATATAGACAGTAATATCAACAGATATATTTCGACTAAATACTAATAAAATAATGAACTAATAATTCTAAAAATTCTATAAATTCAATAAATAAGTTATAAACAGTCATAAAAAAAGTTTAACTAATTTTTTTCTGCTAAAAATCCACAAAGTTCCTCAGTTCTACCTTTGACGTTACCAGAGCCGTAGTTGGGGTTTGCGGGGCCCCGGTGCAGGTTGTACCTGTGGGCCCTGTTTGAAATTGTGTAAATTGCACAAATAAATAAATAGAACAAAGATACAAATTAAACAATGATTTAAGTTTTTTTTTTTTCAGATTTGTAGATGTACAGAAACAGAAACCGAGTTCAGGTACAGAAACTGAATAATCAAATGTAAAATGGCATCGCATAGTCTTCACAGTATAAATTAAATATAGATTAATTCTTGTTAAAATTACAAAAGTAATTCAGTCAAGAACAGTATGTGATTTTGTCTCTGTTTTTCCTTGCATTAACATTAAGGACACCGACTGCAGCTGGTAAATTAGGTGCATGGATCCAATATAATGATACACATCCAAATTTTTTTTCTCAACTGTTTGCATTCACTTAAGACATAACCAACAGTTTTTCGAGGATACTGGCCAAGATGGGTATTTCAACATAATTTTGTATGTATTTGTCCGTTCAAGTGCAAGAATACGCAAAACTCAATTCAGTGATCATGAGACGTGGTTCTCTGTGTGCTCGCGGGTGCTGAATTAAGTTCTATCGCATCTTTTTGCGCTTGAATGTTTAAATTTGTGGGGTGTATTTGTTCGTTCAAGTGCAAGAAGACACAAAAGAGTACTCAATTCGGTGTTTGAGCTGTCTTGAGAAGCGGCTCTCTG
The DNA here is from genome assembly GCF_001515625.1 of Sinocyclocheilus rhinocerous. NCBI lineage: Eukaryota > Metazoa > Chordata > Actinopteri > Cypriniformes > Cyprinidae > Sinocyclocheilus > Sinocyclocheilus rhinocerous. The sequence goes on from NW_015653472.1 coordinate 1,043,385, forward strand.
GGTGCACACAGAACACAGCATGCGAGTTCTCAGTTGAGTTCTTCACGTCTTCTTGTACTTGAATGCTTTAAAATCTCTTGAATGTTTAAATTGGCAAGGCTTAAAAACACGTGCAAATGATAAGCTTTCGTGACAACACTCAGCAGTGGCCCGTCAACTGTCCTAAGCGTTTTTCATGCTCAGTTGAAATCATCATCACCTTTCTACCCACTAGCTACGGCCCTGAACGTTACACCACTATTTATTGGAAAAATAGCTTTATACTGGAAAAGTTTCACAACTGACTGTCACTACTGTAGTCAAGGTAGATATATAATAAATTGTAGTGTATCTTTCCATTTCTCTGTATAGTCTTGATGTAATATCTCACTTATGTCATTCCCAGCACGCTGTTCAGCAGTAAAAAAAAAAATATATATATATATCACACATTTTTCCCCTCTAAGTCTCATCAGACCTTTCTTTCCAGCTCTGTAATCTGTGAAGGAGTTGCTGTTAAAGGCTGCAGGAATCTGGGCCCGGTCAATAGATCCTGCGCAGAGGCCAGTGACACCTGCTTTGTCAATTTATTCTCTAGACTAGTGATGCAACACCACAGCGGCTGAAACACATCGCCTTTGTATGTAGAAGAATAGTGAACGGGGTATTAACGTGACGAAAACAGAACTGTTTTGTCTATCTTACATTTAGCTTTCAAACACCGCACTCCATTTGTGTGATGGTTGGTATGATTTTGCGGTCGTGGGTACAAAATATAGTGTCAAAGTAAAACATTTTCTCAGAGGGGCCAAAGGGGCTGTTTATTTACACAGAGATGGTTTATTCATTTGTTTAGACCTGGCTTCAATACGCATGTCCATTAGTCATAAGAAAGAAATGGCAGTGTTCTCTCACTCTTTTATTTGGAGGTAATGAAAAATGACAGTGTTCCCTGCGTCTGGCCGTAGCGGTGAATTTATCACCTGTTTAATTTCACACTCTGCTAGTCTAAAGTCAGCTTCATTGTAGACACTGACAAAGCGATATGAGAGAACCGAGCATCACCTTAGGGCCGTGGCCCGCTTTTAATTGAATATACGTTTACTAAATAGGATTATGCATTGGAAATAGCAACATAATAGTGTATAAAGCATCAGTACACGCTCCGGATCACCCACGGGAGGAGAGTTTGGGAGAGGGCAAACTGGAGAAAGTGTACAGTCATCAGTTACACACAAGTATCTTCTCATAAAGAACTTCTGCAGGCTGTCAGGATTCCCTATTGCTCTTTATGTTTGCAGCATTACGATTACTCTAAGTTACTGTCCAGGTCTTTCAGTAATGCCCAGCTACTTGAAATCCCAAGTAAACAGAAAACAACAAACTAGGGCTGGGATTTATAGCTAAAAAAAGGTAACTTTTTTTCCGTTTTTATCAGTACTGATATAGTGATTTATCTGAATTATTATTCTTATTATTTTTTAAATAATTCTAAAACAGTAAATATCTAGTAAATATATATACATATAAATAAAATATGTGAATATCTAATTTAAATTATGTAGGCATATTTTCCACAGTATTCTTCACAAAATTAACACACAAAATAAATATTTAATTTTTATTTATTTTCCCTAATATAACAATAAATAGTAATAATAAGCAATATTTATCTACATGTATTTTAAAATAAAACATTAATATGTGAGGGATTTGCGTGAACATTCTGAGCGCTGATGAATTGTTGAATCCATTTTGAATCAAATTATTGAAACAGTTTGAACTGATTGGCATGAAATGAATCAAACTTTCCAATTCTATTGCCAATTTTACTACTGAAGTTTAAATCTAAAGATGCTCTGTCTTAAAGGTTTACCCTAAAATAAAAATTCTGTCACAATTTAATAAACCTCATGTCTTTCCAAACCTGTATGACTTTCTTTCCTCTGTGGAGCACGGAAGACAATATTTTCAGGAAAAACATTTTGAGGAATGTCCATATAATAAATGTTAATGGGATCCAAAACACCATTAGACATCATTGACTTTCATTGGGTGGACCAAAAAACACGGAGCCATTATTCAATGTGTCCTTTTTTGTGTTCTGTAGAAAAAAAGAAAGTCATACATGTTTGGATCAACACGAGAATGAATAAATAAAGGTGAACTTTTAATTTTGGAGGGTAAATTATATTTTTAATATTATCAGAGTCATTAAAAATGGCCCAATCCTGCAACCCTCCATCCAGCTGATAATGAAGGCCAAAGGTTTTTGTGTGTGTGTGTGTGTGTGTGTGTGTGTGTGTGCGTGTGTGTGTGTGTATACCCATAGTTTGAGATACAGAGGTCAACAACTTGTGATGAATGTGAATGTTGACGCTCGAGGGGAGAAATGAAAAAGAGAGTGAGGAAGAGAGAGGTAGGTAAGGTGTGTTTGTGTGTGTGCGCCAAAGTGATGTGTGACATTTAGAAGGTCTGTGTGTGTGTGTGTGTGTGTGTTTTCATGGGAGTTATGCATTCACAGTAAGGCATCCCAGCCACCTGCAACAAACTAGCAGTTAAGTCTGAAGGTCACTATCCTCACTGCTCTCCCGCCTGACATTTTTTTCCCCGTTCTCTCCGTATCTCTCTCCTCTCCCCGTCATCTATCTCTTCATTGGCCAGAAAAACCTTTCACCTCTTGATGGTACCATCTGTTTTTTTCTACTGGAGTTATTCTGTGTCTGTTTACCCACTTTGCTGTCACTCTAGCTCGCTCTTTATTCCTTCAGCTCTCCGTCTTAATGGAAAACGCATGGCTAAATGGACCCCGCAAGTACATGATTGAGTAAAAAAGCTGGGAAAGGGCTTTGAGGACAGCTGATGTGTACATCTTGGTGTTCGCTAATTGAAAGGTTCGTGTGCAGCACGGGTGACAGTGACATCAAAGGACCGAAACTAATTAGCACCTCCTCCCCTACCCGTATCCACTCACTCCACCAGGTTTATTTATTCACCTTTCTACGTTGCATTTTTTTTCTGCTAACGCACAACCGAACCGGGAACGTAAATGCTTTCATCTTGTGCTTAGCTTGCACAATTTGGCTTAGGTGGCCCGGAGAGCCTCGTGTATGGAAATGATTGCCACTGCTGCTCAGTGGTCAGGTTTATCAGAGTCAGAGTTTAGAAACCTTCATTTAAGCGTATTATTTACTGTATCACTGATGAGGGGTTGAGAACATGCGTTGAATCTGTAATGGGTCTTTGCAGTGCAAAACTGCCTTGTGCTATTGTAAGCGACTAAAATTTCTCATGATATCAGGTCTGTTTCATATTCAAACGTAAGCAGCACATTTATTTATATGCTCAAATTACAGTTTATCGTATTTACACTGTGTGTAAGCAGCACAATGCTGTGTAGAAGAAGCTCAGCTGCAAGATTTTTTTTTTCTAGTGCTGAGCTCATTTTTACTGTGCAAAGTGTGCTTGACTTAGCAGAAACCACTTGAAAAAAAAAATGTATCAACAATCTTTTATGATCAATATTGCTTTTATGAAGCAACATAATGCAAACTACATGATCCCTTAGAAATCTACAAATTTTTATATAGCTGATTTTGGTGCTCAAGAAACATTTCTTATTATTATACATGTTAAAAACAGTTGTGCTGCTTAATATTTTTTCAGAAACTGACACATTGTTTTCAAGGTTTATTTATTTAATTGAAATTAATACTTTTATTTAGCAGGGGTCTATTAAATTGATCAATGACAATAAACACATCTTTTATAATGTTGCAAAAGATTTTTCAAATAAAAAGAATATTATAGATCAATAAGTTAAATTATTTAAAATGTTTTTTTTTTTCAACTTTCTATTCATCAAAGAATTATATAAAAAAAAAATCTCTTAGAATTTCCACAAAAATATTATCAACATTGAAAATAATAAGAAATGTTTCTTGAACACCTAATCAGAATATTATAATGATTTCTGAAAGATCATGTGACACTGAAGACTGGAGTAATGATGCTGAAAATTCAGCTTTGCCATCACAGGAATAAATTACATTTTATTAAATTAAAAAACAGTTAATTGTAATAATTAACAATATGGCTGCTTTTACTTTATGTTTTACTGTTAGTTTTTTTATCAAATAAATGCAGTCTTGGTAAGGATAGAAGGCTTATTTCAAAAACTTGAAAAAATCTTTAAAAATCTTAAATATATATTATTATTGACATTATTAAGTGTATTTGTTTTGAAAGTATGTGTGGTATGAAACAGATCTTGTGCTTCCCCTCTGCTTCAGACAGTTTGTAATGGTTTTCTCTGTTTTCTGTGCCTTAATAATAGGCAATTGGTGAAAAAAAGAGAAAGGTTGTAATAATCATAATCAAATGCTACATTCTTTCCCCTTGGAGTCTCTTGGCTGATCTTAGCAAGACTCTGCCCTAAGGCATAAATTCAGCTCTGCTCACATTAAACAAAATACAAAATCTCTTGATCACAGCATTGGATCGCTAATTCTCTGAAGCAGAAACGTCTCGGTTACGTATGGTAACCCTCGTTCCCTGAACGAGGGAACGGAGATGTCACGTCGGATGACCGACGAAATTGGGATCTCGCTTAGAGAGACCAATCTACTTCGAGTGTAAACTAAACGAGCCAATGCACATTGGCATGCGATTATTGCATCCAGCTGCCGCTGATCACAGCGTGAGTATAAGTAGGCAGCAGATGCAGCGCATATTCAGGTTTTCGCTGAGGAGCCGAGCCGGTGACCCGGCCGGGTCATCCGACGTGACGTCGAGAGTGACCGACTGAAAGGGAACCTGATGTCTACACAGTGAGTGAGTTTGCTCTCTGTATCACTGTGGCCAGGGCTTCAGGCTTGAGTGCTTTCATTGTTTCCAGGCTGGGGCTAATGAATTGAATGGCCTCCACGAGTATCGACCCTGCAAGGCTGTCAGTGTGGATTTTTGATAAGACATATATAGATAGATAGATAGATAGATAGATAGAATGTGTCTTTGAATTATCTTAATTTGGGGCTTTTTTTCTCAGCAAATACATATTTTTCCCTCAATGAAGGCAAACATGCAGTCGTGAACTGCAGCAAGTTTTACAATCTTTTTTTTATTAATGCTGCTCGGCAACTTTCATTAAAAATAACAAACAGTAATGCTCTGTTACAAAGAAGGGTGCTTTATATCTCCAGCAAGTAAGCTTTGTTGACTAATGAACTTTAATTCTAATTAAATAGGCTAGATAAGAGTGTGTTTAATGAGGCGACTCATCTGAAGAAAAACCCTCACGATTTCCTCACCCATAATTCCCAAAGTTTGGTTCCTGGAAAGAATCGAGATTTATCCGTTGGGGTCATACAGAGAAACTAACCCTTAACTCGCACCGAGATTAATTGCACCCAATATAATGTAGTGTGATTACTGACGTCACGCATGATGGGTCGTGAAACACCCGTTCGCATTGATTTCCTGTGTTAGATAACAGATTGTCCTTTCACTTCTAATCGACACTTTGCTGGTGGCACACTGGTGTCTTGTTTAATTTATTTCGTTAGTGGCTGGGTATTTCCATAGCTGGTCATTATCTTGTACTTCCAGCAGTGCCTTTGCTTAAATCTTCATTCCAATGTGAAGAAAATCTCAATATTCGCTTCCATATGTGCTGAATGTTTAAATACTTTGCCAAGCACTGTCCTTTAATTCTTAGCAGTAAAAGTTAAAACAAGATGCTTGAGTACCTTGGAATATTTTTTATTTTATTAGAAGACAATGTGCGGCATACTGATATGCAAATATGTGTTTGCATGAGGTCCCCAGTGTCTGCGTGTCTTATTTGTCTTTGCTCCTTGTGACTTCTAAAGTACTTATCCACTGTTGCGCTCAGATCGCAGGTCTCGTGTGAGATTGTTTATTTATCTCCCTGAAATCATTGTTAGTGATTTTATTTGTTCTTTTATTTGGTGTAAATTGAGGTTGTGCATGCGTTATTGCTCTTTGTGTGGACAAAGCGGGACCTGCCTTGTGTTTCTTATGAGGAAAACAACTGTGAATGGGTGTTTGTACTGTAAGCAGACAATGTATTGGTGCCTCGTCATTTTTACATTTAGATTACCTTTGCCATCATCTTATGGTCATCAGAGGTCATTTTTAAAACTTTTAATTTTGTAATGTTTAGCAAATCTGAAAATAAAAAAAAAATGTTGTTTTAACTAGCAAAACCATTAAAACCATTGCTTTTAGTGTTAAACTAAATTAAAATTAAATTAAGTTTTTTTTTTTTTCATTTAGAAAACATATTATGGAATTTGATATTCACCATTTATTGGTTATAACATGAAAATAATTGTTTTATTTTAATCTCAAAATAAATATCAATTTTTCATATTATGCATTACAGTGTTGTGATGCCTAAATTCACTTGTAATATTTAAATATTTAAATAGATTTTACTTTTTTTATTTTTTTTATTGTTTTTTTTATTTTACATTTATTTAGACAAAGAGTTTGTATTTTAATATGTATATTTTTATACATATTTTGCATGTTGTTTATGAATTTATGTTTTAATTAAGAGATTGATGGAATATTTGTCATTTTAAAACTGCATTTATCACTATATTTTTTTAAGTGAACTAATGAAGACAAAAACATCATCTAAAAATGAAATATTGACACACAAGTTATGCATTAACCACCCATAAATGGTCTAAATCTTATCTCACATTTAAAAATGCAAGTGAAGGCAAAAAAACATTATTAAAATGGTGAAAAAGATCATCTAAACTTTTAATGTTGACAAAGTTATGCATCAACTATCCATAAATGGACTAAATAGTCTTATTTCATATTTTAAAGTGTCTGAGTTAAGGGTTTAAGTTAGTATTAGTATAATGATTGAGTTACTTTAAGAACAGTTCAAATAGTACATGGGTACAGGGTCCTTGAAATAAAAAAGTGTATATGTGTTTGTTCCAACAGACTGCGGATCAGGAGGCTCAGGTTCAGGATCTGAAACCTGCGAGCAGGATCGTTGTCAACGATACGGCGGATCGTGGGATGACGACACGGAAGATGACCGCTGCGTGTGTGACTTCAACTGTCAGACAGTGCCACGCAGCCCAGTATGTCCACTCACATGCCTCTCACATCGCCATTTCCAATCGAAGAGAGTGCCACCCAGGCATTTGACTTGTTAAAACGTGCTAAATCTTGTTGAATCCATTAATCGCACCGTGTTAACCTCTCCGTGAACATTTGCAGGTGTGTGGCTCTGATGGGACTACATACACCAGCGAGTGTGAGCTGAAGAAGGCCAGGTGTGAGAAGCAAATGGACTTGCTGCTCCAGAGCCAAGGTCCCTGCCCAGGTAAGAGACCACCTTTTCTTTCATCTAATATTTATGTTTTCCTCAGTTATCTGAAGAATAGCACTCCAGGAACTCTGACAGGATGGTTGTTGCAGTCACTGCAGCAGAGTGCAGTGTTTCTTTGAGCTTAGGGGGGGCTTGTGTAGTCCAGACCTGAGCATCTACCACAGAGAGAGGAAGAGCGTGGCCCTGTGATCAGAGCAGTGTGCGATTCCCTCAGGCTTCAAGCCTAGCTTGACTCCACTTGCGTGCACAACGCGTGCTCTCTTCTTTCTGCTCTCTCTCCCTCGCTCACTCTCTGCACCCCTCATCCTTTATCTATGGTTTTCTCGAACTCTGAGTTTTCTGCTTCAGAGCCTCACAGGCCCTCTAGCCAGATCAGTCATGCTCCTTCAGTAGCCGGGGAAAATAAATCCTTTTGGAGAACTTTCAACCGGTGTGAGGAGCTTTCGGCAGCTGCTTCCCATTGGCTCAGCTCAGATCAATTGAAATCTCATCGGGCCTTGCATTTGATATGCAAGCTGCAGTCTCTCCTCCCCCGATTTCTGACCCGTGCCTTTGAGAGCTGACGGGCCTCCAGAGCACCTTGCTGCTTTTTGCTAATTGGAAATTAGGTATCGGTGACCTCTAGACAACCTTGCACTGAGTCTCCTTGCAGTGAGGATCAGAGGATGCTGTAAGCTGCCTCTCGCAATTTGTTGGCTGATTGTGACGCTCAGAGGAGACTGTGCTGGGCTGGGTGATAAAGCTACTAAAATTGATATTTATAACATTTATACTTTTGCCGTTTTTATGTATTTCAATATTTATGTACTTTATTTTTTGACCACCAAACAGCCTTTGTGCCCGATTAGTTTGAAAATGTTTTAATGTAAAATTGAAAACCCAGTAAGATCTAGTAATATTTTTTTAGATATAGATATTTAATGTATGTGTGTGATTTCACTGTGTGTAAATTTCATATTAACATTTACCATTTTGATTGAATGCTCAAAACAACTAGTGTTATTTGAATATTGTTTATTTACTATTATAGTATTTAGCAATATTTTGAATTAACTTTTATTTTTATATTTTTTTTCCTTTTAATTTAAGTAGTTTTTTTAGTAATTCTTCTTCCACTTTTAATAATTCTAATGTTCTTTTATGTCATTATTTTTTTTATCTTTATCTTATTATCAATTTTTTTTTTAGTTTTAGTCTTTAGTTTTAGTACATTTTTCATCTAATATTTATATTTTATGTAGCTTTTTTTCCAATTAACACAAATGGTTTTTAATAGTTTTAGGTTTAGTTAACTGTAACAAACCATTGAGTTGTTTAAGTAATTGAAGATTTAAAGAATTTTTTCATCTCTCATAAGTTCTAAGACAAGTATTTATCGTAACTAATTAAATGGTTTAAATCAGCATCAAAAGCATGAAAATATATGATATATATTCAATATATCATCCAGCCCTAATATTCAGACGTTCCTTTTCAGTCTCCATTTCACTATAATGGGGTGTGGTGATTTCAATTTAGTATGGAGAAACAAACATTACATTTTCTGTAGGAAATTGTTGTATTATTGACATTGTGATATGTTCCCACAGTTTGGTAGGCGATCTTCACTCCGTCTATGCCATTACCATCACCAATAATCTATGATACTTCAATAAAAATAAACATCTAAGCTGATCGGTCTCGCTTTTAGAAGCACCTTGTTGGTGTCAGAAAGGATTGTGTTGTAGAACAAACTAGTGTAGAAAGAGGATGGTGAAGAATCGCAGTGAGACGAGAACAAAAGGATCGAATTAAAAGCACCTTTGTCATAATTGACTCAGTGTGGAGAGGAGAAGTTTAATGAGGTGTGGACAAAACCCATCTCTGGAGCCACAAAATGCTATGAAAGGCACGGTGACACATCACTGTTATACCCCGGGACGTGTCCGCTCATGCCGACGGCTCCCTGATTTACGACAGCCTAGTCCTCCTAGCTCCGAACTCGAAACCACAAACCTGCCACCTCACAGCCATTCAGTTCAATGGCCTAGAGAAGAAGCACTCGAAAAGAACAAGTGTGGAAAGACGGGAAAAAATTACAACACAGACCAATAGGCACCAGCCATCTGCCTCCGGCACAACGTTATAGTTAAACACCGCAACAAACGTCCTCCGTATGTGAGCCGGGAGCGCTAAAATAGTGTAATTAGGTTAGAGCGAGAGTGGACTGACATCAGCACGTCCTGATTTGCGCTCTTGTGCATTTGTGTCCATAAATCTTTGTTTGACATTGCGGCGTAGGTGTAAACGGCGCTATCTGAGACGAGAACAAATGGAGAGAACAGGCCCCTGAGAATGTGTCAAATGTCACCCTCCAGACATTCGACGAGAGGTCTATTGTTTGTTTTCACGGCTGGTAATAGCATCATTTTTTCCTGATTTTGAATTGGTGTCAGGAATAGTAAATAGAATTGTTATCTGGCAGCCAGATGCAGGCTCTCCCATCTCTGCTCCTTAAGCGATTCTTATTGTGTTGTACTAAATTGCATTTCAGCTTGGATTGTTTAGTTTAATTTGTCTTAAGGACGCTGTGGATCTCAATATGTCTCTCTCTCTCTCCCCCACCCACCCCTGTTTGCTCTGTATCTTCTCTCTAGCTATCATATCAGCTCCTACAGAGCTCGTCGCCTCCCAGCACTGTAGCGAAACTGTTTACGGATGTTGCCAAGACAGCAAGACCGCTGCCCTGGGTGTTGGACTAGCTGGGTGTCCTAGTACGTATAACCATAGCATCATTTTTTCCTGATTTTGAATTGGTGTCAGGAATAGTAAATAGAATTGTTATCTGGCAGCCAGATGCAGGCTCTCCCATCTCTGCTCCTTAAGCGATTCTTATTGTGTTGTACTAAATTGCATTTCAGCTTGGATTGTTTAGTTTAATTTGTCTTAAGGACGCTGTGGATCTCAATATGTCTCTCTCTCTCCCCCACCCACTCCTGTTTGCTCTGCATCTTCTCTCTAGCTATCATATCAGCTCCTCCAGAGCTCATCGCCTCCCAGCACTGTAGCGAAACTGTTTACGGATGTTGCCAAGACAGCAAGACCGCTGCCCTGGGTGTTGGACTAGCTGGGTGTCCTAGTACGTATAACCATCATGAAACCTCATCTATCGACTATTTCAGTAGCGTGCAGCTGAGTTTGATTTAGTCATGTTAAATCATTTTATCAGTCATAAAGACTGGCCAAACACCGTTTTTTTTTTTTAAAGAAATTAATATTTTTATTCAGCAAGGACCAATTAAATTGATTGAAAGTGACAGTAAAGACATTTATACTAAAGATTTCTATTTCAAATAAATGCTGTTCTTTTGAAATTTCTATTCATCAAAGGGTTCTGACAAAAAAATGCATCATTTTCCAGACAACTGCAACACAACTGTTTTCAACACTGATAATAATAATAAATGTTTGTTGAGCAGCAAATCAGCATATTAGAATGATTTCTGAAGGATCATGAAGACTTGAGTAATGACTGCGGAAAATTCAGCTTTGCCATCACAGGAATAAATGACATTTATAATACATTACAATAAAAAACAATTATTACAATTTTAAATTGTAATAATATTTCACAATATTACTTCATTATATTATTGCATGTTTAGTGTTTGTAGAGTTCTTAAACACTGTCAAACGATAGACCGTAGGAATAGGAATAATCTAACATGAGAGGAGAGGACATGTTATAGGCTTATTAATATTAATAAGATGTCATAACATTAGTAGAAGAGTTGCTGAAGTAAATAAATGTGTACTAGCCATTAGAAACTGGGCAGACGTTCATCTGATCCACTGCCAGTGCAACAGGTTGGCACAGGTTTCTGCTTGATCCTGACTAATTTTTGTCTTCAAGATGCGGCCAATCAAAACAAAACACTTAAACTATAAGCATACATTTTCATAATAATAAATATTACAAGATATTTATGTTTAATTATCCAAAATGTGAGTGGATGAACTTTTAGTTACCACAGTATTAAAATTCTGGCCGATTCTAAACACTTATTTTCTTTTAATGGCCAATAACAGATAAATGGACAATGTGCTGTTGCACTTTGTAACCCCGACCACAATCTAATCTCATAAGTCCAAAATATCACATCCACTATATACAGTATTAAACGCTAAATATGGTTGGGTACATATTATAGATTGTGTACCACTAAAAACCTTTCTTCTTCTTTAGGTGTGTGTCAGTGTAACCATTACGGCTCATACGGAGGCACCTGTGACCCATCCACCGGCCAGTGTTCCTGTAAACCCGGCGTCGGGGGACTCAAGTGCGACCGCTGCGAGCCCGGATTCTGGAACTTCCGAGGCATCGTTACAGAAAACATGAGTGGCTGCACACGTAAGCATCCCTCTCTTCTCTCTTTCCTGGTGATTTGCTTTTGGGGCATTTTCTGTTAAATGTGTTAAATGTTCCTTTCTAATCCGAAATCCGAAGTGACAACCTACTCGTTTAACGTGCGCTATCCTTCCAGCCTCAAATGCGATTTCTGTCAAAACAAGCGTTTCGAGTTAAGCCTCCAAGCCACTGCTGGTAATGGAAACTGCGAAAGAGTGCAACGTGGCTTGACCTATAAGTTCTGCCTACAGACCAATAATGCTCTGACGCACGCATTTGTGTGTTTTTATGCCGCTACAAAGACGAGTTTAGAAAAACAAGTGTGATTGAAACAGTTTGTGCTCTGTCCCAGGGGTCCTCGGAGCATTAGCACATTCTGTAGCCATGTTTGTTCTCACCCCAGGGCTTCTTGACCCCACTTTGAACTCCACCAGGCTGCAGTCATTGACACAGAGCGAGAGCTATTGCTGTAGCTGTGGGGTCACAGATTGGAGCAGCTTCAGATTGCCTGCATGTATTTGGCGGATGTGTGGATGTTTTTGTCAGAGTGAAATTGAAGAGAAAGAGACAAGGAATCTAATCAAAACTGTCCAACCAGATAAGGCTGACAGCCCTCTCCCTCTCTCTCTCTTCCTCTCTCTCTTCATCAGCGTGTAACTGTGATGGAGTGGGTTCGGTTCGTGACGATTGTGAGCAGATGTCAGGGTTGTGCTCATGTAAGCCTGGAGTTAAGGGCATGAAATGCAACGTGTGCCCTGACGGCAGCAAGATGGGAGCCAACGGCTGTGACAAAGGTAACGCCGGGATTTTAATTAGCACAAAACTCAGACAGTCTCTCCAGGATTGCAATTCTGATGCAGCTAGGTTATGGTTTTATGAATTATAATTAGGTCTGTTTTTCGCAATGTTGGGTACATGTAGAAATAATAAAAATGACGGCACTGGTTAATTAATAGTCTCTGTTAATTAAAAGTGTTCTGACAAAAAAGGCTTTTAGTGTCATGTCAGAACCATGGCATAGTGGTAAGATCTCATTGGGATGTGAGTTTGAATCCGGCAGTATGCATCAAATAGTCTGAGGTAGCAATTAGCAATGTATCTGTACCAACTATTATTAATATTATTTTGGATGATTAAAGCCCAGTTTACTGTATTTTTCACATTTATATTACATTAGCCATCATTCAACACTCACTGAAAGTTAACACTTAAAACACTAATAATTGAATAACACTGTTAAATGTAATATTTAGCAAGTCTGAAAATAAATATCAATTTTTATACATTATAATTTTGCCATTTGGCAATTTGGCATTTGTTTTTGGTTTTTTTGTAATTTATTCAGGCAAAATGTTTTAGAATATAATAATATAATTCAGACAAAATATTATGGAATATAATATTGACCATTTACTGGTTGGTTTTATTACATGAAAATAACTTAAAGGGGTCATATGATGTTGCTAAAAAAACATTATTTTGTGTATTTGGTGTAATAAAATGTATTTATGCGGTTTAAGGTTCAAAAAACACATTATTTTCCACATACTGTACATTATTGTTTCTCCTCTATGCCCCGCCTTTCTGAAACGCGTCGATTTTTACAAAGCTCATCGGTCTGAAAAGCAAGGTGTGCTGTGATTGGCCAGCTATCCAGTGCGTTATGATTGGCCGAATACCTCAAGCGTGAGACGGAAATTTATTTAAATGTCTAATAGTACCTCATAAGATATTTAATATCTGTCTTAATAAAATAATTATTTTATTTGAATAATTTTTCATTTCAATGAATTATGAATTATTATAATTATTATAAAAGATGATACTACAGTATACTATCATATACATTAAAAAATAGAAATAGAAATAGAAAGCCCATTAAAAAAAAATCCAAATAATTATCTACTTTATACTAAATATTCTGGCATCATTAACAAATTGTTGTAAAACTATGTTTTAATTTGTTCTACATTCGACTGTATGCTATAATCAGATTAAATCAATGGAGTTCAAATTTGAATCTTCAAATGCACACCAGGGGTGACAGTGAAATGCTATCCTGATGTCACCCCCTGTGTTGGCATGGTGAGTAGAATGAAGTCACCGTCAGCTATTGACAGGAAGTGAAGAGCTTAATGAACTCAACAGTCCCAGCATAGAAGTGTTCATGCAGCGTCCCTGCCAGATAAAAGCTGCCACATGAAAGTGCAGAAGAGGAAGCCAGTCAATGCTGCAGGCCAGGCAGTGCAGCCCAGCGCTCTGATGTCAGAGTAAAGAGTAGACTTCTGTGGCAGGCAAAGTCCGGGCTCTGCTACTGATGCAAGTCCAACTTTCTGATGAATATCTGTGGTGGAGGTCGCAGGGTTCGTATCAGAAGTGGATTAACAAGTAGCCCGCACTGAAATTACCAGCAAATATTGTGTTTTGTGGTGATGGTTTCCCACATGTTTGTCAATGAAACCCTTAAATTTCAAAAGATCCTTTTTGTTTTAGTGCTAAATATATGTTATGTATTAACCAGAGGCCAATCTATTCTACAGGACCTGAGGCACCCAAGTCCTGTGATGAGCTTTTGTGCCACTTTGGGGCATCATGTGTAGAGGTGAATGGACAGGCTCACTGTGAGTGCCCGTCACCAGATTGTGATGAGAAAAACAAGACCAAGGTGAGCTTGCATAAATCACAGATCCACATTCTACACCTACTGTAATGATGAAGATTTATTTTCTAATAATAGACATGGACATGTTTGTGGACAGGTATGTGGTTCTGATGGGGTCACCTATGCAGACCGATGCCAGCTGAGGACCATCGCATGCAGACAAGATAAGGAGATCACTGTGGAGCATTTAGGCCAGTGCAAAGGTGAGATTAGCCTCTTGAAATCAGATGTATCTATTTTTTTTGCACTAATGTATACAGACGTCTAAGAAATGTGTAAATGATAAATTAAGAAAGTTGTTGGTTCATGAACCTCTATTTCAGTCCTCATGATTCCTTTAACTGAAAAAAATACTTCATTATTGTTGTCTTTTTTCCAGCAAAATATTACAAACATGAATAAACTAAGATAAACAGGCTACTTGATAAAGGAAAATAAAAAATGCATAATATAGTCTTAGATAAAAATTTTAAAAAATGTCTTCAGAGAATAAGTTTTTGTACTTTTACTGTATTTTTTGGATAATTTCAACAAAATTTTGTCAGAGAATGTATTTTTAATCAATTTTTTACATTTTATTGTATTTTTAACAAATGTCAGGGAATGATTTTTGAATTTTAATGTATTTTTATGTTAAAATTTTAATATTTTTTTATTGTATTTTTATTACATTTAGTCAGGAAACTTATTTTTACATTTATTTTGATTGTGCTTGTAACAAAATTGAGTGACAATACTAGTGGGGAAAAACAATACAATAAAAATTATTATTTTATTTTTTTTATAAAATTCACACTATTATCTGAAAAACTCTTATTATGCACAAAATTGCTTTACAGTTAAGGATGTTTAGGTGTTTTAACTGGAAAACAAGAGAAAAATACTGATTAAGGAAATACATTTCTGCAGTTTTAAAGGGTTTGTTGGGACAAACTGCATGGCCCATAGTTGGGGTCACTGGGTGTGCAGTTGTGTGTGTGGGATGGGTATGGGGGGTTTTGATGTGGATGGCGGGTGTTCAAGGGGACAGGAAAGCTGGCTGACAGATGCTCCCCTGTAGATAGAGCCGTGCTGCTTGGCTTCAGGCTAGAGTCTTTGAATCCCCTGGAACAGCGCGACATTTGAGCTGTTTGATTTGCATCACCCCTGTGTGGATTAGGGAGGTTTAACTGCACAGTCTGAAGGACTGCACCTGAAATCCGGCTGCTGATGCTGTCGGGAGGCCTGCTATGGGTAGAGCAGGCTGTGTAGAGAGTTGGGCATCGCTGTCATTCTCTCTGAAATCGTTCATCGGTTGCTGTGTACATGCGTGGGCAAAGGGACCTGGTAGAAGGCCAAGGTTAAGACTTTCATGTCGGCTGTATGTAAGAAGCACTATGCCAGCTCATGTCAGAAGGCATTCTGCAGGGAGCTTCTCTGAGATGGGCATGGCATATGGTGGACATTTCCAGCTGCCGAATCCTGGATCAGGGCCAATGGCAGGTGCCAGACATTTTCAACAGCAGCCCATGCAGCCACTCTGTCAGACCTGTTAATGCCACATAAGTGCAGCTTGATCTAACATATCTGTTGTGTTGTTTTTCATAGCTATTACCAGGTCCTTATGGATTCTCTGCCAACAGAGCATTCAAAAAGTTCAGCACATCGCTCATTCCTTGTCTTCAATATAAAACCATTTCGTATTCCTGGTGTAATTGTGAACAATTCCTTAGTGTTATTTTAAAGACAAAAATGTCTTGGTTAATTTTAACCAAAATGTGAACTTGCTTTTCCAATTAAACACTGTTCTATTTCCGCTGATGTTATTGAGGTCATTCAGGTTATTGGATAATGTTAATTGGATAAATTTTTTTCAAACTCCCATTCGGTTTAATTCATCCTGGTATATAACGCACATTTTTCACTAGTGATAGAACAATACGTCAGCCAGGACAATTAATATTTGGCCATTTTGATTAGGCATAATCAAATAATAAACTTGTGAGCAATTGAGTTAATACATTTGTATGTAAATGTGTGTGTGTGTATATATATATGTTACACCAAATACACAAAATAATGATCTTTAAAATAGTATCATATTACCCCTTTAAAACTCCATATTGGTCATATTGGTAATTTTCACCTTCCAGTCGATTATTTTTGTGAACAGCAATTCATGTTGACAGATAATTTAGTTATTTGATTACAGCTCAAATTTGGCAAATTGTTTCTGGACCTGGTTATGACACAACACACCAAACCACAAACTGATTTTTAGAGATCATGATTGGACCATCATCCCTGTAGTCATTAACCAGAGCACCTCTCTATCTTGCTCTGTTTCTTGGCATTACCTGCCTGTATGACAAGAATCCAGCTGCTCTTCTGGGTTTATTCAGGGATCTGGGAGGAAGTAAAGAGCGAGCTTAGGTTGGATCTTCACCAGCCTAAGGCGGAACTGGCAACAGCAGGACCATTTATTAATTTCTTCTCCGACATGTGGGGTAAAGAGGCCCTGGCTTCAGACTGCTCGGCAGCCCTGAGGTGGAAGGGTTAGATCACAAGCTCATTTCACATGTGACTGGATGTGAATTAGTCGAAAGCCTTCCTTTCTCTATATATTTCTCTCGCTGATCTCTTTACGTTCTCTCTTCATCAACTCTCGCCACACGGAGTGAGTTACTCCTCAAGTTGCCATAGCAGGCAGCAGATGAGGCAATCAGTGGCACATCTTGGTACATGACGCAGGGCGTTCAGGGTCTTGAATGGCTGAGAAACTTTTGGCTCATCAAGAGTCCAAGACTTGGCAGTTCCTTTCGCTCACATATGGTGTCATCACCTGCACGCTTGCTGCAAATTGGCAGTCTACACATTAGCATATGGGACGGGCGGCTCTCAGCGTAGATATTAGTTTTGGTTATCGTTTTTGTTCTAAACAATATTTTCCGGGTTCAAAAACCTGTTTATCTCTGTCATACCACAGAAAAGAATTTTGAATCATCCCTCAGTGTTAAAAAATAAAAAGCTTATATGGAAATCTACAGGGCAAGGCATTACAGGCAGGATAGACGTTAAAATATTTCAAAAAGTTTAAAAGTCTACTCTGATAAAATTGCCTACTAACCTTGTCTGTTCAAAGTTACATCCAATTTTTCAACATTTCTCATTACCACGTAAAGGTGGTAAACCATGCAAGGTACTATTTACATAGGGAATAATCCTCCCACAAGAATTATGTCGTATAACCTGGAGTTTATCCGCCTACTACAACAGTAGTAGTGTAAGCGTATTTATGTTTTAATAATAATATGACATGA
Source organism: Sinocyclocheilus rhinocerous (assembly GCF_001515625.1). NCBI lineage: Eukaryota > Metazoa > Chordata > Actinopteri > Cypriniformes > Cyprinidae > Sinocyclocheilus > Sinocyclocheilus rhinocerous. The sequence goes on from NW_015653472.1 coordinate 1,061,093, forward strand.
GCATTAGTGTAAATGACTCTGATTTACCTTGTACACCAGTGCTTCTCAGCCAGGTGGCCAGGACCCACTAGGGGCCTCAGCAAACAAAAAGGGCAAAAACAACTATAAATCAAGATATTTTCTGTTTTAATTCACCCCCTTAAGACTTTTTTTTTTCTTTGAAGAACCAGGGTTCCTTCTGTCTAGAAAAAAAACTTGGATATATAAAGTAGCCTAATTTTAAGTGTAATTTCTAGACCTGAAAAAGTCACATAAATTTCAGGTAGAATTTGTGAGTAAAAAATATTTGAAAAAATTACCCTTAATTCTTATCCAGTAAATCATGAACAAGTGGAAAAATCATGCTGCTTCAAATATTGTTGTGGATATTGGGGGCCTTGGAGTCAAAATTGTGAGAACCACTGTTGTACAAAGTGATGAAGTAACATGTAAATCTTGAGTTTTTGTCATAAGTAGCGCTGTGAGAGATTTGATATTTTGTCGATGGCTTGGTTTCTAATTCAGGGACATTGCACCGCTATTTTACACATAGCCCCGCCCCCATGTTATCTCATTGGTCCAAAATTATGCTCCACTTAGCTAAATATTACACTTCAAAAATGCTGTCATTGTGGACAGACTTAAGACTGGAATCATAGTTGTCTCATTAGGACTAGAGGCACAAACTGATAGATTTTTTTCTGTGGTGCTCTATTTGCTTAAACACATTGTTAATAGAGCTTAACTTATTTTGAATCCAGAATAATCTTCTTTACCCCTTTCATTTCCTAGTTTCTCTGCTTTTCTCTCACTCTTTTCTCTCTCTGCCTCTTTCAACTTTACTTCCACCTAAAATACACACACTCGTACAATGTTATAAAAAGACAGAAAGCCATCTTAATAACAGCCTTTCAAGAGTAAGTATACGGCTATGGCGACTGAAGATGACAATGATTTTTGCGTCTTCTAATTGTGCACCCTGCCTCTCTGAAAACCAAATGGAGCGTTAAACTTGATTAAGGCGAACTGACTGCTCCCGTTGCCCAGTTGCTCTCTTTCAGTGTGCATATTTGTGTCACAAAATACAAAGCTGAGGCGAGCGACTCGAAGCCCACAATCCAGATCTCTTTCCTTCAGAGGTAATGCTACGCTGAGCTCCTGAATGACAGGTGCAGCAGACTCGAAATAGGAAAACGCATGGCGTGACACAGGGTGATAGCATCAGTGCTCTCCCGCACAAAGCTAGCATATCTACACACTCGCTCCCTCTCGCCCAGGCTGTGACAGCCTTTCTGATAGAAGTAGTATTTCTGTAAGCTATCGTATTAAACACCTCATCACCTACTCGCTGTTCAAATGCAAAATGATTAGCATGTAATTAAGAGCCTGTGCTAGCATGTTATCAGGTTCCCAACTAAGTGCGGTTAGCCTGTACAGGAGGGATCCGTTAAAGTTAAGCACAAAGCCACGGATAATTGGACGTTTGGATCCCTTGGTCCCTATCGTGGTGAAATCTTCGCCTCGATTCGTCCGCGCCACGGTTATATATATTCATCACTACAGTTTCTGGCTGTCTGTGATTAAAGCCTCCCTACAGGAGGGCAACATCTGAATATGTATATATAATTCATATCTACAGGCACTCTCTCACATGCACAAGCACACTCTCTCACAGATCAACCATATTCTGCAGTCTCAACCCCAGTAGTATATACAGGTAAACACTTTTGGTCAAGAGTCTGTGTAATGATTGGGTTGAACTTGCGGAAAACCTAGCTTTTAAAAACCTCAAAGAATCACAACAGAAAGACGCGGTGCAGCAACCTGGATCTTCTACATGTGCAGTTCATTAATTTTGTGGGTAATTTAAAGGGATAGTGTACCCAAAAATGAAAAGTCTGTCATTATTTTTCTCTCTCTTGTCATTCTGAATCTGTTTGACTTCTAAAAGCTAAAGTTTAAAGAATACCCTGGCCGCTATTCTTCACCGTAATGAAAGTGAATGAGTACTCACACTGTCTAGCTTCAAAATGAGAAAAAAGCATCATGAAAGTGGTTCTTCTGAAGTTGAGTCTTCTGAAGCCATAAAATAGCTGTGTGTACAGGATAAACCAAAATTTTAAGAGATAGCTCACCCAATAATACAATCATGTTGTTGCAAACCTGTATGACTTACTTTCTTCTGTGGTACTTAGATACAATATTTAAGAAATGTTGTTAATGTCTCTAAAACTAATTGAGTACCAACATTTGGTTTTCATTTTGGGTGAACTCTTTAAATCATTATTCACTGAAAATCTTGACAATCCACTCTAGCTCTTCTTGGCTTGTTCATTAGAGTTTATGGGATTAGAATGAATCATTCTTTAAGTCACATCTTTTCTATAAATTGGCTTATTCAGTTCACAGAAATGTTCTGAATGATTCACTTACAAATCCAACTGATCCAGATTTCACTGACAAGGAATATATCAGTAATTTGGATAATTTTTATTCTGCCTTTTTGAAGCTTGAAAACTTTAGTCACCAGTCATTGTAATTGTACGGAGAAGAACAACAAGGACATCATTCAAAATCTCTCTTTTTATGTTCCACTGAAGAAAGAAAGTCAGAAGTTTGGAACAACATGAGGTGCAAGTAAATGACAAAATTTTCATTTTTCGGTGAACTAAGGCTACGTCCACACGAAGCCAGAGCTTTCCCTATCCGATCTTTTTTTTCCCCTCGTCTCAAGAAATATCTGCGTTCACACGAAACCACAAAATGATGTAGTATACATGCCAGACCAGTATGTGGTGCTGTAATTCTGCCACAGAGATACTAAAAACGGAGAAGAAGACTTGGACTATGTGCATAAACCTTGTATGCGGTATACAAACAAACATGGAACAATACATACAAAGAAAAAAATCGGATAGGGAAAGCTCTGGCTTCGTGTGGACGTAGCCTAATCCTTTAAGGCTAAGAAAGGGGCTCTTTGCAGGTGTTCAGGTGTTGGGGTGTAATGAAATTTAAGTGATATGTTCGAAACACAATGCTTTTTGCAGGCAGGAGTGGGTTTATTCCTGGTGTTTCAGTGCATCTGATTTTGATATGAATCTATGAAGCATACAAAGCATTGCTCAGGCTAAGGACACCCTGCTGAAACCATGCTGAGGCTTTTTTGTTTGTTTGTTTTAATGGCAAAGAGGAATGGGTGGGAGGGTGTAGGTAGAATTCAAAGGTGAGAAAGAAGGCTTATAAAAACATTTCCATCTATGCTTACCCATCATTCCATTCCTGCTTTCTCCCAGAATCCATTGAGCTGACGGCCAAACCCACCCCCTTCCCAACCACCCACCGCACAACAGCGTCATGGCCACACCACCACCACCACTACTTCAAGCATTCCCGAGGAACTGGACAGCTTCTTGGTGGAGGCACTGCCTCCTCCGAAGGTGGTCGAGGCAGGAAAGTACTCCAGCTCTTTCACCACCCACCGCCCCACCACACTCAACAAACCACCCCGCACCTCATCCCCACCCCTGGACTCCAGCCCTGACTTTGATGAATCGGGCAGTGGAGAGCCCAGTGGGGACGAAGAGATGGTGAGCGGAATGGAGGAGAGCGGAGAAGAGCCACTTGGTAATGCATTCACCATAATCTTTCAGTCATAAGGGGTTTAGGCATAATTGTGAAGAACAAATGACAAGAGATGATGAAATTCTCCCTTGTATGGACTGACCTTACGTGTGAGATGACCTTGACTCGAGTTGTAATGGCATATCAATTTAACACTGCCAATTATCTCAGCGCCCATTATTATTTGAGAGGTTTTGACACCTGACATCCAACCGCTAAGTGAGCGGTTTCATTTGGAATCACTTTGGTGAATAATTCACCAAAATGACTAGCTTCAGTTTTTAACGTGGCCTAACCTTTTGAAGGCAAGCCTCTTCAAAATGACATTTCAGATTAAGTCGATGCAACCACTGTTCCTTTCTCTCCTCTGAGCTGTTCCTGTACAGTCTGTTTATCAGGAACTGAGCTCAAGACATAGACCTCATGAAATGAATTGACAGTTTTCTTTCCTATGTTGACATATTTCTATTGAAGTAAGAATTTGGGGTGGGACATTTAGAAGGGCTCTTAATTTTTAGCTTTAAGTTTAGTGGTTCTCAAATTGTTTCAATCAGATTATACTTAGGCAGCCCAACAAATATATGACTTTTTTTTTTTATTATTATTACATTATTTTTAGATTAATTTTAAGTATATAAAATTGAAATCTTTTTCCATTACATTTCTGTTATATCCTGTTTATATTCTAACTATTTTTGATTATATAATTGGTTGCATTATTGGTTTATTGTTGCCAGACCAGTTGAGAACCACAGCTAGTTAACTTGACAGCTCATACCATGGAAGAAAGCAAAAAAGACACTTTCAAAATGAATAATTTCCAGCTGCTACCTACAATTTACAAGTATATTAAATTGCTTATTTAAGAAAATAAAGTATGACATTAACAGACTCAAATAATCCTTAGTTGCATTTCCTGCCTCTAACAAGCAATAGCAAGTAGCTAGAAATAGGAGAAGCTGTAATTCTAAAATTAATTCAAAAAATTGATCATGTTTAGCCCATTTTGACAGATTTTTTTAAAATGTGGATCTATTTATTTTGTCAACCTTCTGCACACTAGCACAGAAAACTAACAGACATGGGGCCAGATTTACTAAACAGGGCAAATTGGCATGAGAGCGCAATTCCAAAAAAGTGCAAATAGGAGTGGAAATTTCTGCGGGTGATTTACTGACAATGCGCAAATTAAAGAACACAGACGGAGCCAGATAATTTCCATAATGACCAACACAATCTACCAAGAGCAACGCAAATTAGCGTCTGCTTTAAGACATGCTTTTTTGGAGCGTTAAATAATGGCGCAAATACCAGTAATTTGACGTGCGCAAACGTTAGTAAATCGCATTGCGTGATTCATTTTAATACTCTCCTCCCATAAATTTTGCATCTGAAAGGGAAACTCCTACAAATGCATATTCAATAAGGTCAGGTGCAATAATAACTGTGACTGCGCCTTTTCAGCACTAATTTTTGACTGCGAGTCTTTAGTAAATCCTGACAGTACTATTTTAACGCCAAAAGACGGTTTGCGCTGGCGCAAGCTGTTAGTAAATCTGACCCATGGACTCTAATAGCCAAAAAAACTCCAATTTTGTTCTCCACTACAGCCGCCTCTAAAATGATAGCCTCTTGGTTGACATACAAGTGACAAATCCCTCAATCCCTTTACTTGTTTTGTGTCCATCACCACCACAATACATAAAGTAGACCAGCTATATTTATTCAGCTAATGCTAGCTTTACTGTTTAATTGCCTGAACTGGTATAAGAGAGACCAGCAGGGCCTCAGATTTATTCTCTTTTCACTGTTGGACTGGAGCGCTCTTTGACACAGGACACATGAAGTCTGTCTGACATCGGAGTGGGAGGCATCTCTTGGGACTTTCTGATGACTTTCTGCCTCTCAATGAACCAATAGCCTGTAAGGCTGAAGCAGTGTGGCGACCAGTGTGCACCCCGGGGGTAGCGGCTCATAAATTTGCCCACAAATGCGATGAAAAGATGTCCAGGGATGCTTTCCAGCGCTACGCCAAAAGTCATTTTCCACCACTCACTATTTTCACATGCTGCCTCTCTCATACTCACAGAGCCCTTGAACATCTGACAGCTTTATGGCTTGTTTGGCAAGCAGGAGATATTTTGCTCCAACCCACAGTACTAATCTTCTGTATGCATACTTGTAGGTGTGAGGCTGGCTCTGTAGCTAATACAGTTTTAACAAGCTAATGTTAGGGTTTGACTAAATGTGAGTTTAAAAAGTAGGAATACATCAAGAAAGTTGTAAAAGTCATTTCGCAACTACTCGCAGATTGTTTACTGCAAATCAAAGAGTCAACCATAGAGCCGTCTGCCTCTGTAATTATTTACACCATAATTTTCCTTCTCCACAACTTGACATGTTAATTGTTTTTGCAAATTATACAAACATAGAGATATCACTTTAAACTAGTTGTTGCCTGAAGCATCAAATTCTAGAAATCCTGCTTGTGTGACATCTTCATCTCTCTCTTCAGGTACAACAGTAGCTACTACTACTCTTCCCACAGCTGAAGAAAGGTCATCCTGTGACAACACACCTTTCGGCTGCTGTCCCGATGGGAAGACGGCCGCCATCAGCTCTGAGGGTACAAACTGCCCCTGTAAGTTCCTGCCAATCACTCTTAGCTAAGTGTCACTTAGATAACAGCACATGTTCGTTTATTAACTGTGACCAGCTTTATGACTAAGCCGCCAACAGTGATTATTCTTTTTATCTTGGAAGACTGAGAGGATGGTTAGGAGGAGGTGGTCAGAGTTGTTAATGACAGGGGAAACTACTGTCTATGAGTATGTATTATCTTAGACATGCCATATGGATGTTGATTTTGTGTGCCCAGGGTCCAAAATTAGTACTTGTCATGCGCCAAATGCTTGTAAAAAATTGCCTGTTACTCACTAGTTGGCTGGTGACTTAACTGATATGATACATTGTTGAAATTTAATTGAATTGTTTGTATATATACAGTATACATAGGTGTAATTTAAACATATTTTAAAATGTACTTTGTTCCTGTGATGGCAAAGCTGGATTTTCAGCAGCCATTACTCAAGTCTTCAGTGTCACATGATCCTTCAGAAATCATTCTAATATGCTGATTTGGTGCTCAAGAAACATTTCTTCTTATTATTAATGTTGAAAACAATAGTGCTGCTTAATATTGTTGTGGAAACCATGATACAGTTTTTTGTTTCCAGAATTATTTGAATATTAAGTTAAAAAGAACAGCATTTATTTCTTTTGTAACATTAAGAACTTCTTTACTGTCACTTGATGCATTTATTTTGTCCTGACTCAATAGTTAGTATTAATTTCTTTCAAAAAGAAAAAAATCTTACTAACAACTAACTTTTGAATGGTAGTGTGTATAAACAGTTAATTTTGGACCCTGAGTATTCCAGATGCAGGGGAGCAGGTTCCGTGTCAGTAGCCGTAGCAAATGGATAAACCAATTTTCAAAAATGTGTTCTGACTGGCATTAGACCAGATGCGTCCATACACACACAAACCTTTTTCTCGCACCAGCCCCATCTGTTTTATAAGAGCAGAAATTACACACAATGGAGACTAATCAATACAGGACAGACAGGAAGTGGCAGGCAGATGTTTTGTGCTCTTTGTATGGGAACACTAGGTCAAGTGCTCACGTCTCTTCTCATATCCGTCAGGCGGGTCTCGTAACTCCCCACCGTTTATTGGCGATGTGTCACAGCGGCCGGGAGCGAGGGCCCTAATGTCCATTGCGTTCAGTCTCTGCTGTCAGCTCGAGCTCTCCCCATGTCTCTCAAGCACTAAGGAGAACTCCCCCTCGTATCAAACTGTTTTACTGAAAGGCTGAAAACAGCAAACAGTGCAGTTTTCCCCTGCTGCCTGAATGCGATGTTAGATATGTTTGCTTCCCAATGTTATGAGGGGAAATAAGCTTCCCTATTGAAAACCTGTTTAACCAAGTTATAATTGATTAGGTCAGGTTGAAATAAATCAATCCGGTTTTCCAGTGCTCAGATTATAATCTGTGATTTTATATA
>NW_015653472.1:1076515-1092033 GCF_001515625.1 Sinocyclocheilus rhinocerous
ATATTCTTAAATATACTACAAAATACATTGTCATGCCAAGTGAGAAATATTAATGTCTGAATTTTCTCAATTTACTTGACCAAAAATTAATTTTGGACCCTGAAAAAAAGGATTTAAAGAATAAAAGTCTTACAATTCTTTTACTGCTAGAATCATGCTACTGTTATAATTGGTGTTTTTTATCCTCTGTTGTCCTCTATGGACCAATTCTAAGCCTATGATTTAAACTAGAGTCTTAAATGCCTCTACCCCACCTGAATGCATAAAGGTTAAAATGTTAGTTAAGAATGAATTTACATATCTAGTGTAAATTAAAATTCCGTAGCTCATTGTACAACAGAAAGCCATCTGGACTCTTTGTAACCAAAGATAAGGACAGTTTTAATGAGTACACGCTAGAAATGATGGACCATAGCCGTATTGTGACGGAGAATTTGGGACTCTAATTTGAATCCACATCTAAAGCCTGATTTCTCCACATGTCTTTGCGCTCTGTGGGAAATTCCTGTCCTCAGATGTTTCCGATTTAGAATCTGATCGCTGTTTCCCTCCATCTCTCTTCACATTCAAATCTCCCCCATTTGCTCCTTTTTGAAAGTCCCATCAGATACGAGGTGATGTGTGTCTGTGCAAAAAGACCCTTATCATGCAGTTTTAACCAGCTTCTGTCACTCACCCGTTCCTGGGATTAGAAGACAATTACGGCTATCTTTCACGATAATCATACAAGTGCTTATCCCGGTCCCAGCCAAGCTGGAGCCTGGCCGGCATGATTGATTTGGGCAATTTGTTCAGCTGATTACATGCTGCACAGAACCCAACATCAGGTCAGCTCCCCGCTCTCCTTCAGTCGTTTATTCATTATTTATTTCTCTCAGTCATGTAAAAACAGGCCTCTTTCCGCTTATTAGTGTCAATGAGAAAGGTCAGCAATAACCTTAAAGGAATGTTTAATGATGACCCCGACCCTAGTCGGGAAGTATGAAAGTGTCTTTTAACCTATTATCTGTGATATATTGTGCAATGTATGTCAGTGTCGATGTCTAACCGATCTCTTTCCACTCAGTCCTCCATGCCAGCTTTTGGGAAGAGCCTCGGTCTGGTAAACTCCAGTCCATCCTTCCTTCCAGACCTTTATCCATATTCTCACATACTTCCCTATACCTCCACCTCCACTGCAAATGAATCTCTCTTTCCCCACTCGGTGAACCCCACGACTAACCTCACAGAAGCTCCATCACTAACTAACAGACTGGCATTGCACCAACCACAAGTGTGTGTAGCTGAGAGTGGACTGACACTGTGCGCTTCATCTAAGTGTCTGTTATATAACCATATATGCTTCCCTGCCTTGCCCACAGCCACCATGCGTTTCAGCGGTTTACTGCACCTGGATAAGGTAGAGGGTCAGGAGGTCTTCTACACGCCTGAGATGGAGGACCCCAAGTCTGAGTTGTTTGGCGAAACGGCCCGGAGCATCGAAAGCGCTGTGAGTTATGCAGCTCAAACTTATACTTGAGTTCACTTTCAGTTCAGCTTTGAAAAGAAGTTCAGGTTTCGGTTACAGTTTCATTTTATAAAAAAAAAAACTATCAAAACTACATTATGTGCATAGTGCAGTGCGATAATTAGTGATGCTTCATTTTTCAGTCATGTGGCAGTATCTCAGCTGATACTGTGAAAACACTGTAGCTGTTCCAAAAAGTAGCAGAATTACCGAAACTTGGATTGAAGATTACCTTCTTGTTTATCACAGATTATTTTCTTCTTGTATCTACCTTTTACTTCTCCATCCAGTCTCTTTTCTCTTGAGGTTGGCCCCATGGAAATTAATGCAAAATACTGGAATTATCTAGGTTGAATGTGACTTTTGAAAAAACACGTGTCTGGTGATCTGTCAGTCTCTGGAAAGGCAGTGCATTAGCATAAAACGTCTCAGGTTACTTATGTAACCATGGTTCCCTGAGTAGGGAACGAGACACTGCGTCCTCTAGGGGTCGCTATGGGGAACGCCTCGTCGTGACCCGTGTCTGAAGCATACATTGAAAAAACGTTTAAATTTCACTGTGACAGTTAAATATAAATAAATTTAATTAAAACAATGGCTTGTAGCTTTCATGTATTTCTCAATCAATTAAACATTGCAAATTTTAACAATTAAATTCAGTGAGGGTTTTTCCTGGTTTTTCTCTCATTCGGTTATAATTTTTTTAATTATTTATTCCCAAAAAATTTAAGGTATATTACAAAGACAAAAAAGCAGGAACATGAGAACAAAACAAATAAATAGAACCAAAAAACACAGTAAGATAATAATAGTGATAGTGAACAATTACAAACAAGATAGATAGACATATATTATTTATTATACTATTATCTTTACTAATATTTTGAATTATGTTTTATTTTTAGATTTTCAGTTTTCATTTTAATTTTAGTTTAAATTTCATTTTAATTTTATGTGGTTTTGTCAATTTTAGTAGTTTAGATTTTATTTTAATAAAATTTTGTTGATTTTATTAGTTTCTGTAGATGATGGTTTAGTTTAGTTTTAATTACAAAAAGCTATTAATAATAGTTTTAGTTAACGGTATCAACACTGGCTAGTATTTTGGCCTCAATGCACCGATACTTTTGACATACTGATAGCCTAGCTTCCTTCACTGAGTTTTTCTTGCATTCTTCAGCTGACACTGCAAACTACCTGCCGGAATCTGCTGAAGAAGCTGGTGATTTGTTCTTGGCTTGTTAACCCATTTAGGACGTGTCTGGGAATGAAGTGCAGTGCGATAATGAGTTCCACTTATCACTCTAATGTTAGCTAATGCTATGACCGAGACTAAGCAAGGATGTAATCAGCCTTTCTCTAGGAGCGCTCTACCTGACACACAAAGCTAATCCCCCATACTTCACTCTCTCACTCGGTGAGGTCCAAATCTCAAATGGGGCCATAATCAGTAAAGAGCCAGCAACTGAAATGGTTTCACTTGCCTTGAGCGTGTCCTAATCCTGCTTCATGATGTTCATGATGCCCCCAGGTTTAACAGAGCACCCCCTCCCCTTCATGCCCCTATATCCTCCACCCTGTCTTTCCCTTCACTTAATTTCAACCCTGTTTGCTAGACTCTGTGTAAGCAGCTTCTGAAGATTAAGGCCAGTTTCTGGGTCAGCATTTCCATCTGGCTATGCTGGGCAGCCTGGTTTTGTTGGGGGTCTCTCCAGTGAGGCCTGAAGGAAGGGAGGGCGTGTCTCCTTTCATTTCTTGCCCAGCATGGATCCAAAAGTACAATGAACTCACACAGGGTCAGTCTAGAGGCAAAAGCCATTATGTCTGCAACAACTGTGCGCTTTTCCAAATTCAAGTGCAGCTGTGAATGAAAAGAGTGAAGAAGGAAAACACAAGGCCCTTGGGTGACTTGAATGGGGTACTCGATGGACCTCCTGCTGAGGCACTCTAACAGAATGTGCACACACGTCAGAAAGCACTTGAACAACTCACAAAGAGGTTTGTGAGTCGATTGAGTGCATCCTAATTGGAAACCTCTTCTCGTTTGCTCTAGTTTTGACCAATTAGGTGCACTGAAATGAATTTGTTTTTGGTGAAATGGTCTTTGTATTCAGGGAACCAGCAGCAACTAAGCTCCTGTTACATTAGACCAAATCGGTGACAGAACTCCCCTACATGTACCAAGGTGGAAACTGAACCAATTCTTAACAGGCAGTGTTGTAATCTGACATTTACCGCTGACTTCGAAACGTGTTCACGTAATTACTTCTGCGCTGTAGTTAAATGTCAATTTGTGCAACGAGACCCGATGGGGTTCAGTAGAGTTTTTCCACTGACACACTTTCTCATCCTGTGGAGGAATGTGGTGTTAACAAGAACTAGATCAGCATATCGAGCTTATTACCAGTTCACACACTGCACTTGGGGCATTTACTTCTTTGTTTTTCTCTGTCTTACTTTCTTTCTGCTTTTATTTTCTCCAGCTGAATGAATTGTTCCACAAGTCAGATGTCCAGAAAGACTTCCAGAGTATCCGTGTGAAGAATCTGGCCCCCAGCAACTCTATAATAGCCTTTATTGAGGCTCACTTTGACCCAGGTAAAGTTTCACCGAAGGTTTTCTTAAAGATTGTTTACTCAAAAAGGTCTCTCAGTGATCACTAAGAATGAATTGTGCCCAATGATAATGTTTTATGTACACATGCTGTTTGCATCATTTCAGTCAGCAACTCACTATTACCAAATAATCTAATGCAGGGGTGCCAAATTTATCTCCTTGAGGGCCGCAGTCTTAGAGAGTTTAGTTCCAAACCTGCTCCAACACACATACCTGTAGTTTTCAAATAGTCCTGAAGAATTTTATTAGCTGGATCAGGTGCGTTTAATTAGGATTGAAGCTAAAATCTGCAGGACTGTAGCCTTCCAGCAATTGAGTTTGGCACTCCTGATCTAACGGCTCAATCTCCCCCACAAAATTAGCACTGAGCACAATGTGGACACTTTTAGCGATCTTGTGTGATGGAGGCCAGATAGTGGCTGTGAAGAGGTGCCTGCTTCATGCTAATTTGAATCCTGCTTGGAGCACTGTGAGTAGGACCAGTTACATTTTTTACCGTGACCCAGATGGGAAGTTCTGGGGGTTGAGTGTAACAGTGGCCAACTAGTGGGAGCTGTGCAGGTAAACCTCACTCTCCAGGCCTTAAGTGGCACACAAATGAGTAGGGGTTGTGGTCTTTAACATCCTTGTAAACATGCCTGCCTCCCATGCCGGTTGACCTTGGTTTGAATCCCACTCCGAGCATTGTGCATAGGACCAGTTACATTGGTGCCGTGACCCGGATGGTAGTGAGGTTTAGGCGGGTGAGTGTTACAGAGGACAACTAGTAGGAGGTGTACAGAAACCTCACTTCCCTGGCCTCAAGAGGCGCATTAGTGACTAGGGCAATGGACTGCTGTCTTGAGTGTGGGTGTTAGCACACCCACCTCCCATGCTGATTGATGCTAGTTCAAATCCCACAGACTGAGTTGGACCAGTAACACTAGCAGACTTGAAACTGCGCCTGTCTAGCATGCTATGCCACAATAATACAGCATCACTACTCAATGCAGGCTCTTTAAAATGCTGAAAGTGCACTTGACTACAATGCACATCTGGACGTATGCCCAGTTATAATGCTTTTCTCCATCATTTGATGACCACTGATTAATAACAGTTGCCATGACAACAAACATCTCTTAAATAAAATTACGTTTACCACCAACTTTCCATGGACGGTAATAGTGTAATGTTTAATAAAATTTTAAAATTTTAATAAAATTAGCCTAATTTGCATAGACAATGAGGTGTGTTGCACTGACAAGAATAACTGTAACTTAATTGAAATATTTTAGTGCATTTATCTGGATTCAACTGCATTGATTGTGCTTAGTGAAGACTTTTTGCACTAAAATACAGCACTGTTTAGTGAATTTGCCCCTCGATGATCTTTATTATCTGTCTCCTCCAGTCGTTCTGTTTTTCGTTATCCTGTTTTTATTTACTTTCTTTTTTCAAGCTGCTTCTAATTTATTTCTAAAGCGGCTCTAGTACACAAAGCACACAGTCCGACTTATACCCTCCTCCCACATCGAAATTCCCCCAGTCTGCGCTCTTTTAGAAACATGCCTGCGGCAAGAAATAAAAAGCACATAAAAACTCCCTTGTATATTTGAAGAAAATTATAAGTCAATACAGCAGAATGAGGCGTATAAGTTAAGTAAAAGAATCCCTGAAGATACAGCTCTCGTCTTTTCTCTCTGCCGGAGTGGTCAGAGAGCCTGGCCTTTTTAGTGAGGTAATTTATCAGCGAGGGGTTCTGAAAAAGCTCCTTTATTTCAAGTCTCCATCGCTTCTCATGCTTTTAAAACCCTGAGCATCACACTAGCTGATAAAAATCTCCTTCACTATTCTCTTTTTATTGATCCCCTTCAGCGGCACAAGAGCACAATTCTAGCACAAGTGCCTGTCATAAAGGCGGTCTGTGGTGGCTCATCAGTGTTTCATCTCAACGTCCCTGAAATGCATGGCGGTTCAAGAACAGCTTCTCCCAAGGGCCTATTACACGCAGGCTTTTCTGTATATATTTGCAGTATGTTATGTCAAGTGCAAGGGTGGTGGGGCTGGTTAGTGCCGGTTCTTCATACTCTACTGTGGTTCACCTCTGGCTCTGTTTAATGTTGTGTTCTCATGCTACAGACACAAGGTTCAGTGTGGAGGATATTGAGGGAGCCCTTCTCAAACAGCTCAAGGCATCTAAAGACACAGGTATCGTTGTGAAAAAACCTGAGGAAGACAACATTCGCATCACCACCTATGGTAACCTGCTTGAAATTGTTTTTCCGTCTTTTTTCTTTTTCTTTTGCCGCCTTTTGTTGAATGTGATTGCTCTTCAAGCTGGCATTTGATAGCCATGAGTGCCCGCAGGACTCGCATAACTCAAAAAGATCCAGCTTATTGAATGTGAGACTGTATGTCTCAGCCTCGGACTCATTTGTCAAGAATTAAATATATCTACCCTGACTAAGGCCTGTTGACCTATTTTTTCTTTCTCTCCATTTTTTAGGTCTTTCAGCTGTTCCTTTCACCACGACAACCACCGTGGCATCAGTCACAACTCCCACCACCACAATGCTGTCTCCCACTTCTGCATTTACCACGCTCCGCCCGACCACCACCAGACGACCCTTCACCAGCCGCAGGACCACCACAGCCTCACCAGCCACCACCACTCCATCCCAGACCCCCACGACCACAGTCTCGCTCAAGAACAGATTGATGGTCCACGCCAACAGGCTGTGCGACTCCCAGCCCTGCCGTCATGGTGGAACCTGCGAGGAGGAGGATAATGACTTCACCTGCATCTGTCCTGCAGGAAGAGGAGGAGCCGTGTGCGAGAAAGGTGAGGAGAACTACAAAAACTAGGAAAAAATCTGTACATTGCAGAAACAACTGATTGAAAGGGTGAATCTCATAAAATCATAACCAGGTCATTTTTTAATGAACACATAATCAACAGAAAAAAATATCTTTCCATAATAAAACAAAAACAAAGTTTTAGGACCATTTAAGATTTATTTGTTGCATTATGATGTTATTTTCATGAAAATTAAACACATTTTTCCTATAAAATTTTTTCTTATACATCTTCTCATTACTGCAATGTGTCTGGACAATTTAATTTTGAGGGATTTTTCTGGTAATTATAATTGTTCTTAGTGGTGATTTTTGTTGATGTTTTTTTTAGTCAACATAAAAGGTGGTACAACAAACACTACCATAAATAGTTTACGATTTTAAACATTTTAATATATCAGTATTTTAATAGAATTTATAATATATATTATATATTTAAATAAAATAAATATATGCTTTTTTGCATTATGCTAATGTGACTTTGGGAAGGATTTGTGTTTTATTATAATGCAGTCATAATGCAGAAAGAACCTAGCATTTAATTTTATTATATAATAATTTTCTTCAAGCAAAGTATTGTTTCCTATTTCTTTTGATCTTTCTCATGGTGAGAAATAAAAACCACAATAGAAGTACACTTGAATATTTCAGATATGTTTGAATATTAATTATTATTAATAAATTATTGCAATTAAATATGCATTATTTATAACTTATTATTTATTATTAATATTCTGGCATATTTGAATCCTTTGAAAAAAAAAAAAAGTATTCAATAAGGATTGAATTTAATTTTGTAGCCTTGCTGTTACCCTGAAGAAATTTTAGCTCAATTATTTGTCTCTGTTTGTATTGTCCCTTTTGCAGCTGTGTCAGGTTATAATGGACACTAATTACATCGATGAACTTTAGTTAGTATCAAACTGCTGTGAGGTGAAAAAAGCCACTAATTAAAGGCTTGTAAGCAGCCCTCAAACACTACCTCTGATCAATCAGGTCATTAAAGCGTGATGAAGAGGGAAAGCTTCATCAGCCTTGCATTCTCCCGAGAAAAGGGTGAGAGACAGCCGAGAGAGAGGTGTTGATACATTTCTGAGCATGGGGATTCTCTGTCTGGAATGTAAATGTCTAACGGAGAAAAGTACAGGGAGAACTACGGTACTCATCTTTGCAGGTCTTATGTTTTTTCACATTAGGGAATATAACAAACACAAACTGAATGGCACATTACCGTAGTATTGACAGGGGTATCTGTGTTATCTGACGGAGACACGCTTGAGCACAGTTTTGTTTGTCACTTTATCAGTAGAAAGCAGACTGTTAAGGGATTGTAGGACAAGTTAAGAGTCTCTGATGACCTGCTTTATCTATCATCTACCTTCTGTCCTACTCAGTTATAAAGTACTTCATTCCATCCTTTGGTGGTAAGTCTTACCTGGCTTTCCGAACCATGAGGGCCTACCACACTGTGCGCATTGCCATGGAGTTCAGGGCTTCGGAAATGACAGGGATATTGCTGTACAATGGCCAAAAAGGCAAAAAGGATTTCTTGTCTCTGGCACTGGTTGAAGGACATGTGGAGCTCAGGTAAGTAACCAATGAAAAAAAAAAAACATTTGTTACATACTGTAGGGATGGAAATCAGTTCTTATTCAGAGTGATTTTCATCACCATTACAGATCCATTTTAATTTGTGAATTTTCTCTGTGAAGGTTTAACACTGGTTCTGGGACGGCTTCAGTGATCAGTAAGGTCCTGGTAAGACCGGGTCGCTGGCATCAGCTCGTAGTAGTGCGTAACAGGCGTAATGCCATGCTGAGCGTGGACAATGAGCCGAGCGTTGAAGGACAAAGTCCCCCAGGAACAGATGGACTCAACCTGGACACAGACCTTTTCATCGGAGGAGTGCTTGAAGACATGATACCAGAGTAATAGAAGCTCCAGAACGCCTCCAAATAACACTAACAAGAGCCTCTTTAGTCTTGTTAGAAGCCATAATGAAACAATATGGAGAATAATAACCTAAACCAATGACTGTCTAAGATTGTCTGCGCATGTTTGCAGAAACCTGCCAGAACAGCTAATATGACTTAATAAGATTGAGCAGAAATAGCCAAATCAAATTAGCATTAATCAAAGATGTTGTGAAACACCACTTGAGTTCTTGTGGGTCTAATTGGATGTTTTTCCATCTGTTCTCAGTCAGGCAAAGAGTGTCTTTTCTCAAATGAGAAGAAGACGTCTTTGTTTTTTTTATTTAATAATTTCATGCTGTTGTTACATTTTCCGTGTCATTTAAGAATTAAGATGAGCATTAAGGAAGGAAGAACTGACAAGACCTCACTTGTTCTTGCAGTGTAAAGGAGAGGACGTCAGTTTCAACAGGCCTGGTGGGCTGCATCCGCATGCTGGACGTCAACAACTTTGTCTATAACCTGCAAGAGAATGGCGACAGCATTCTATACGGCTCAGGCGTGGGCGAGTGTGGCAACAATCCATGCCTGCCGAACCCTTGCAAGAACGGAGCCTCCTGCCAGGTCAAAGAAGCCGAGATGTTCCACTGCAAATGTGTCAATGGTTTCTCTGGTAAGTACACCTTTTCACTTAAACATATTTCTATAATACTTTCATTGGTTATGCTAATGTTGTCTCAAAAAACAGATTGCTGTTCTATTTGGTGCCAAAAGTGGTGCAGAAATTACAACCTTTAACTATACACTATTGAATTATAAAAGGTTCTGCAGTCACTTTCTGTTGAAGTTCTGAATATCTGGACTTGACTCTATTGATGAAAGATTCAGCAGGGCAGAGGATGCTTGTCTAATCAGTTTTTAGCCTTATGGGTATGTAAGAAAGATGAGTGTTTACCCAATAATATGAAGGCAGCAAGGACAAACATGGAGCAAATACAAAAATCTTCACCTGTCCTGAATATACAGTACACACCATAGATAGAAAGTGAATAGGAAAACCGTCGATGTTTTCAGAACAACAGACACAAGCTATATTTCTCACAGTTCAATAAATAAAAAAATCTGATTGTATAAAACAAAATCAAGCATTATTCAGCTCAGTCACAGCCACTGTTGAAGCACCAAAATTCGAGTCTCTCATGGACACGCAGGGTTTCTCTTGTTTCTATGTTTATTTATTTATTTATTTTATTTTTGAATAAATGTATGTGTTTAAATAAAATAAAGCATAGAAATACCATAACATATTACATATACATTAAATATCTGTACAAATATGATAGAAATAAATATAAAATATATTTTTTGCATTATTCTAATGAGCCTTTGGGAGAGAAATGTGTTTTCTTGAAAATAATTTCATAAAATTTAATAGGATTCATTTTATTTAAGCAAAGCATTTGGCACACCCATTAGGGCAAGTCTCAATATTTCTAGTGCCAATTTATTCTTAGTACCTAATGCCAATGTTATGATTATTTTGTGAAATAATTATATGTGATTATTTTCTGCCACATGAAGTTTTTCCAATCTTCAACAAAATTGGCTCAGGTCATGTTTAGACCAAGACTCACAAACATGGATTTTGGAATTTCAAAACCACTTGACTGTAAAACGCCAACAAATTTGATGGTGATGCTGCCAAACAGAAACTTGGATCTTGGATCTTAGTGGGAAAAAAGTTATTATTATTTTTTTTTTTTTTTTTTATAAAGGCAGAAATTTATAAAGTTACAACAAATATTTTAAATAACAATATTTTATAACATTACAGCTTTTATTGTATTTTTGAACAAATAAATGCAGCCTTGGTGTGCATAAAAGGAATCTTCTTTCAAAACATCAAGAAACCTTACCAGCTCCAAACTTGTGAACGGTAATATATATTCCACTGGTGTGCTTGGCCCTGTAATTACTGTTTCTGGCTTTCTCCTGTATGCCCATCTTTGCTTTCTCACAGCATAAGGAACGGTAGGAGTCATCCACAAAGAAGTTACAGTGTTCTCTTTGTTCACTTCGAAGAAGCTTTTTTTTCTCTCCTTCTTGCAGTGTTGCTCCAGACATTTGAAATATTGCCCAGAGTAAATTGCTCTGTTGTTCTGCTCACAAGCTTTTATTGAACAACCTTTATAATAATACAGTTCAATATCTTCCACTTTATTTCAGTGCTGCAGAATGGCTGCAATGAGGTGTGTAGGAAAATGAAGACCCTTTGAAGTAGAAGTGTACACAAAGAAATTGGCTAGAGGGATAAATATGTGGGATAACCTTTAATGTTTAAAGAGCAGGATTGTAAGTTGGAGGGTTGGCGCACTGTCTCCATGATAGAGCAGCCTTATAGTTTGAGAGCAAAAGAGAGAGACACCTAGCAGAGCGTCTCAGAACACGGCGGGGGCTTTCATTACAGCAAGCAGCAGTTGCCGCCCGTGGCGTGATCTCCTACTATGTTCTTTGTGATGATGGGAGTGTTCTGATGAGGCTAGAAGCGCTGACCTGATGGAGTTTCAGTCTCTCAAACCAGGAAGGCACACAAGCACAACATGCAGCACTATGGCTTAATCTAAATTTGTAATAATTTAAAAGAGAATTCTATTTGAAAACCTCTACACTCTTAAAAATAAAGCTTCTTTATTAGAATCTGTGGTTCCATGAAGAACCTTTAAAGGATTAGTTCATTCACTTACAGAATAAAAATTTCCTGATAATTTACTTACCCCCATGTTATCCAAGATGTTCACATCTTTCTGTCCACTTAAATGGTGGCCAATGGGCTGAAGGTCCAAATTGCAGTTTCAATGCAGCTTTAAAGGGCTCTACACGATCCCAGCCTAGGAATAGGGGTCTTACCTAGCGAAACGATCTGTCGTTTTCTAAAAAATAAATAAATAAAAATGTATATACATTTTAACCACAAATACACGCCTTATTCTGGAAGTGAACTAATCTTTAACATAAATGGAACCTTTCCATTGCACAAACGGTTCTTTACAGTGGAAAAAAAGGTTCTTATTAAAAACATTCTTCACATTTAGAAAAAATGGTTAAGAACTGTGCTCTGAAAGGTTCTTTGGGGAGCCCAATAATGTTATTTTTAGCAACATCATATGACCCCTTTAATTGATGCGCACACTCACCACTCGCATAGAGATCTGAGATATAACATATTTCATATTGGCAATAAAATCTGACAACATTGGTATCATCAATTTAACTTCTTTAGCTCGAATTATTCTGAAAAACTGTATTTTTCACAGTATTGCTATCTTTCAGCTAATGGCTATTAAACAAACTCAATCAAAAAGGTGATTGGCTCTGATGGCCGCCATGTTAATTTCTCTGATTCATTTCACTGCCAGTGGTCCATCTCCTCCTCCTTACACTGTGACTCTGAATCTGTGACTTAACTAGCCAGTTTGTATGAGGATTGACAGGAAGTTGTTTGATTTCTCCCCAAGTTATCATCTTTTTTTAAGCCACAAAAATATCAATTTCTGTTAACAGGTCCAACCTGCGCTGACGCCCACAACCCTTGCGACCCCAATAAATGTCACCCGTCATCGCGATGCCAGGTCCTTCCAGAGGGAGGATACAAATGTGAATGTCCAATGGGACGTGAAGGCAAGCACTGTGAAAAAGGTACAGTACTACATCATAGTAAAAATACAGTAAATGAGCATATCGACTCCCCTAAGGACTGAAATAACTGCTACTCCTCAGTTGTAATTTCAGTATTGATTTTTGTCAGGATCGATTGGTCTGACTTGGATATTTGCTGTAGAATTATCAAGGGAAAAAAGGGGCGGTTATGGTGGGGTGGTCAAAGTGAGATTCTCCAGTGGGTACCATACTGTAAAATAGGTTTTACCAGTATAATGGAGAGTCAGCATCTGGGAGGTGATTTTAAATTATTTTCCGTTTCACACTATGTCTGAGTTGCCATCCTGAACTGGAAGATCAAGCATATGGTAGGTGGGGGGGGGTGTCTCTCTCCTATGGGAGCTGGACCCTAACCAGGGAAGAGATGCTTCGTTCTAAGCACTGTGAAAAAGGTACAGTACTACATCATAGTAAAAATACAGTAAATGAGCATATCGACTCCCCTAAGGACTGAAATAACTGCTACTCCTCAGTTGTAATTTCAGTATTGATTTTTGTCAGGATCGATTGGTCTGACTTGGATATTTGCTGTAGAATTATCAAGGGAAAAAAGGGGCGGTTATGGTGGGGTGGTCAAAGTGAGATTCTCCAGTGGGTACCATACTGTAAAATAGGTTTTACCAGTATAATGGAGAGTCAGCATCTGGGAGGTGATTTTAAATTATTTTCCGTTTCACACTATGTCTGAGTTGCCATCCTGAACTGGAAGATCAAGCATATGGTAGGTGGGGGGGGGTGTCTCTCTCCTATGGGAGCTGGACCCTAACCAGGGAAGAGATGCTTCGTTCTGCTGCCATTTCGAAGCTTTCATTAGCACTCTCACTCTGTTGCACTTCTCTCTCTCACCTCATTAAAATTCCTACAGATGTTTTAGACTGCAAGCATTAGAAAAGGGGAAACCAAATGAAAGGTTTAGGAACACAAATGTGCGCAGGCATATTAGACACCCCACATGATGTAGGGGGGGTCCGGCCCTATACACTTGGCCATGAACCCCTTTAAATTTAGGTTAAATTAGCCAGTGCAATAGTGCCTACCCACATTTTTCAGCAGCATTGGTTCTGGAAATATTTTTCCCATTCATTTTTTCCATAGGGATTTTTAAAAATTCTTCATTAAAGAGTTATAAGCCATCAACCAAATCAAACAGCTTTAAAGTGAATCACAACATTACAAACTTTGATTTGAAGGAGGGAAAGAATGATTGGTGGAGATTTCTTGCAGAATCTTAAGTAATGTAGTTTCTCATGAGGATTCCTGCTGTTAAACACGATTGTTTACAAAATAAGTTTAAATAATGTGTGCTTATTCAACCAAAGCATATATAGTTGATAACCAACCTCACAGTAGGGTTGACTTTAAAGTAGAGACCTGCACTCCCGCGGGACCCAACGCAACAGGGTGCGGCGCGGGACAACTCTTGATTGGCGAGTGCGGGTGCGGGCGGGAGGAGACTCGTGTGTTGCGGTTGTGTGATGCGGGAGAATAAAATGATTTACGGGACTCCCGCAAAATAGAAATTATCTAAACATAAAGTGTCTAAAACATATACATTGTTATTTATCTGTTGTACAAAAGCAAAAAAAAAAAAAACTAATATTAACATTAAAATGATTGACATGCGCAAGCTAGGTATAGTTTCTACACGTGTTTAAAGGGTTGTGCAATGTAGCCAATTCCAGACTCAGCTGTTGATTTCTGGAACGCAATGGCCAATCAGAGGTGATTAATGGTGCTTTTCCACTGCATGGTACGGCACGGTACGGCTCACTTTTTGGGGGTTGAGTCGTACCACGCAGTGGAAAAGCGCCATAAGTTAGAATATACTCACCACAGTGCTGAAATTGCATGCTCACGAATCCTTTTATTTTAACACAAGAAGTGTAGACACTGTGAAAGATTCATTGGGCATATATTTATTGTGTTATAACAGAGCTTTATGAGATCGCGATTAACTGAGATGTCAGCTTTTAGTGATAATAAAGGAAGCGCGCTGCTCGCATTCTGCCATGCCAAACCATGCACGCAGCAGCCCATGCTTGCTTTTCTGTTAAATAAACAAAACATGAATGTCGCGGGCGGGAGCGGGACCAGATAAGATATATTTCTGCGGGACCGGGACTGAAAAATCCGTCCCGCGCAGGTCTCTACTTTAAAGGTTTAGAAGTTACTGTTAAAAATTCCCTATGGCGAAAATCAGGGCTGTGCGATATTGAAGAAAAATGCGATATGCGATACCTTGTTAAAAAATGCGATATTCAATATGCGATACGATATTGCTTAGTGTGTAAAATCAATTTCAATTATATTTTAAAATATTGAAAAATGAAAATTATATAACCAATTTGTTTCACATTCTTTCTTGGAAAAGAAAGAATCACTACAACTTCTGAAAGTGACCAGCAGTGTTTTAGCATTACTTATTACACTGACCAATCAGAATCAAGTATTCTACAGGGCCGTCGCAACATTCCGAGGTATGTTATCCCTCGATAACAACCGGTAAAAGCTAATAAATGAAATGTTGTGTAATAAGTGGTTTGACTGCACTGTTTCCCTTAAATGTCCGTCTAGTTTGAATTTGCTGCTTGCTCGCAACTGCTGTCTTCACGGAAGCTTTGCGTTCAAACAAGACCCCTCCGCTTCGCGTCGGGGTCCTGATCACCCTGTCAAGGTTTATTCTGAGATAACAACCAGCTGGATGTACATTATCCCTTACATAAAAACTAATGTCACAAATCAGAAAATGTCATGTTAACATCAGTGTGAACATACAAACAAAAAAATTAATGACACTAATTTTATATCATTGTAGCTTTGCTTTCCATACACTTTAAGTACTTCATATACCACAGCAAAAACTATAGTCTGAGAAAGTTCAAACATGATTAAAGGCAAGTGAACAGTCAGTAAAAAAAAAGAAAGAAAAA
>NW_015653472.1:1092386-1167291 GCF_001515625.1 Sinocyclocheilus rhinocerous
GTCATGTGTGAGTCAAGACGAGACGGCAAAGAGTTGTTTTCTGCAACTTATTGCACTTAACTCTTTTTAACGTCAAGCAATTCTCTGCTATATGCGTCGAACTAAAACGTTGACCTTTTGCAACGTTTTGATTTAAGTAGACTATTATTAAAATGATTCAGATATCGCACGCCCTTGCGATATGTATCTTGCGATATTTACATTTGCTATATTTTGATAATTTCGATATATCGTGCAGCCCTAGCGAAAATGAAATGAACTTTTACTTTTGGAACCCGATTGTCACACATTGTAGAGCTTCAAACTCATTTACATCACCATCAAGTCTTTACTGACTGTTAAAAACTTGAAAAACTTAATTTTCATGACTATCATTGCTGCCTGTCTGTATCAGCGATACTATTTCAGTATTTTTATTAACAATATGATATCACTAATAGCGGGCGGGCCAGTTTCATCATTCACAAGGTACCCCAGGCTTGCAGTAGGCCTATGTCATTGCACACACATTCAAGCACCTGTTCAACCCAGAACTATCAAATGAGAGGGGCCAGAGAGTCACCTTTTCGTCTAAGAAAGTCTCCATTAGCGAGTGATTAAAATAAATTGAGGTGAACCAGAATCAATGAGTTGAGCACATCCATCAGACGGAGTGTTTTTTTTTTATCGCTTGAATCAATGAGATGAGTAATTCTATCAGTCAGCTGCACATCATGATTAATGGGGAGTCAGTCGGGCAAAGTGTCCAGGGAGAGTGGCTCTCTCAGATAAGAGACTGTCCAGCACTGTTTGGCTTTTCTGAAATGACTAAGTCAGTAACAGGAGAGCGCTCCCTTCTGGGCGAGGTTAGAAGGTAAAATACATGCAGCATGCTGAAAGAAGGAAATTTACGTTACATAACGGTCTAGTCAGGAAACACTTGACTCTTAGGAGTTACAATTGTCACTGAAGCACTGCTGGCCTAAAGAATAATTAAAGAATAAATAAAAAGTAATACAGGTACATGATTTATCCATTAGCTGCCATTTGGAAATTAAGATTTGTATAGTCAGTGAATTGTTTAAAAAAAAACGATTGCTTTCGTAATGTGGTGTATTTCAGAGTAAAAAATATATATTCTAATAATAATAATAATAATATATTCAGTAAGAAAAAAATGCTAGTTTGCTAAGCAATGCATAATTCTAATGCTAATTTACAATATGTTTGTGCTTTACAAAAGGGTCATACTTCATACTTTCTTTTCTACTAGTTTTGTGAAAGTGGAATGTTTTATATAAAAATGTTGTAGTTTAATGGAATATTTCAAAATAACTATGTAAAAGAAGGATTGTTCAGTTGTCAGTAATTTACCAAACAACAGGCCTGTCCTGTGCTATTGAATGTTGCCAATTCCTAAGCTGCTATTTCTGCAGTGCAGAAATAGAGGCCTCTCCTTTGTCACTTTCCATTTTGACTTCTCACTTCCTTGTGGTGTCTGCAAGTGTTGTGTCTTCTTGTACAGTAGCGAAGCTGCCGCTGTGTTAAACAATAGCTAATTAGCTTTTTAATCTCAGTCTACCATCCCAGACTGAGTATGCGCTCATCCTGTGTAATTACTACAGGATGCATGCTGGGCTGAGTGGCAGTGCTATGTGCTGATGGGTGTGAGTGTATGTGTGATCGTGTAAGCTATATACAGTGTCACTGTCTGGTCTCATAACTGGCGGAACATCTCAAACACATTGTTATCTAATAGACTTTTTTTCATATTTTCCAGTGTCAGACAAGGGAGGCGCTTTCATTCCTTACTTTACTGGAGACTCTTTCCTGGAGCTCAAGGGCCTTCATCTCTACGGCCAGGATCTGAGGTATTACATTACATATTGGCTATTGTTTTTTGCATTTATTATAATGATGCACATAGTCGTGTTATATTAGTAGTGGTCTTCTGAAATGAGACCTCTAAGTCCTCTCTCTGCATTTGTTTTATTTAGCTCATTCATGTTAGTTAAATTCAATGTTTTTATTAAGAATAATAATTATATTTGATATGAAAGTGCCTTGTATATTAATAATACAGTATTGTGTTGTATATTAATAATACAATAATAATGATGATGATGATAATCATACAATAAATAAACATTTTTGTGTATTGGTTACTGCTAACGTTTTTCTGTATTGTTGTTAATATTTTTAACAGTTACTAAATATATAACCTTCTTTTCAGACCAAATATCTTATTAATGATGCCTTTTTCTCAGACCATTATTCAAAAAATACTTGGTAAACACCACTTGTTTAATTAGGCTTCATCTCACTCAGATTATTTCACGTTTCAAGTCATTTCAAGTTCATTTAGATTTCGGACATGTTGGATTGAGAAATTATATTCAGTTGTTTGAGCTGTTAACTCAGTAATTAGTCCATCTGTTTCCACAAATGTTGATGCATATTTGCTAGCTAAATGCAAACATTGTTTCTCACATTACTGTTGCCTGTATCAAGGAAGAAAACCTCTTTTATGTATCTAATTGAACTATACTTATTCGTTCATAGGCAAAAGTTCAGCATGACTGTGGTTCTGTTGGCCAATGACTCCAAAGGCATGATCTTCTACAACGGTCAAAAGACAGACGGCAAAGGAGATTTCATCTCTCTCTCCTTGAATGATGGTATCCTAGAGTTTCGATATGATCTAGGCAAAGGGCCAGCTGTCATTAGGTAAACAGCACTCTCTATAGTTATATTCAAATGCAGTTCAATTCAAATAACTCCGCTGTGTTGTGTTCAGTTACTCTTTCAATTATCTAACTGTAGCTTTTGGGTTTATTTTCATATTGCTATTAGGAGGGGCAAATAAACATTTTTCCCATCTTTTTGCGTGTGTGCGCAACAGGAGTAAAGAAAAAATCAAGCTGAACGAATGGAACACAGTGAATCTGGAGAGGGCCAGCAGAAAAGGAGAGATCAGCATTAACGGCAAAGACCCCGTCAGAGGAGAGGCGCCGGTATGAGAACCCTCTTATGCTTATGCTGCCCTATAAAGGCCACAAACATCACATTTCTTTACAAGAACAAGTCAAACTAGCTGTTCCGTCCCTTGCCCAAAAGTACTGCGGTGGTACTTTGATATACAGTGGAGTCCAAAAGCACAAATAGTTTTTGGGGATTTTGGAAATTTTGACTGAAAATAAAGAAATATTTCAGATTGAGCACTGTTTTAATGTCACTAATCAAATAATATGTGACACTGATAATGTGACTCTGTCCAGACAGTCAGATGTTCTTCCGTTGAAGCTCAAGATTCTCTTTGAATCATCATGAAGAACTTGCTCATCAGTTTTTACACAAACTTGTGGAGTTCATACAGCTCCAGTGCTGCTGTCATTAAAGCAAAAGAGAGAGTTATTCTAAAATTTGACGTTTTGACTAAACTTTTTACTCAAATTGTTTGGCTGCCAGTGTCAGCTGTGATTAAAAAAATATATTAAATTAAGATTGTAAAATACAAGCATTTTCAAAAAAAAAAAAAAACTTTTAGACCCCACTATACAACATGGTATTGAATGATTACCATATTCACATGCCATGATATTGACATTTCAGATAATACTATGGTATCATTATGGTACATTTCAAAGAAACCAAAGAAACCATGATATTACCATGATTGACCAGAAAGTCATGCTTTGTTTGCATTCTTTAAAGTTTAGTTTGCTGCTTTTTACGCAGGGTCTGGGGTGCATGTGTGGGAAGCTTTCGAAACTTTTCTAAAATTTGACGTTTTGACTAAACTTTTTACTCAAATTGTTTGGCTGCCAGTGTCAGCTGTGATTAAAAAAAAATATTAAATTAAGATTGTAAAATACAAGCATTTTCAAAAAAAAAAAAAAACTTTTAGACCCCACTATACAACATGGTATTGAATGATTACCATATTCACATGCCATGATATTGACATTTCAGATAATACTATGGTATCATTATGGTACATTTCAAAGAAACCAAAGAAACCATGATATTACCATGATTGACCAGAAAGTCATGCTTTGTTTGCATTCTTTAAAGTTTAGTTTGCTGCTTTTTACGCAGGGTCTGGGGTGCATGTGTGGGAAGCTTTCGAAACTTTCCACTTTTATGCCTCGTACTTGTGGTCTTTTGTCTGTGCCCTCCATTTGCTTTTAATTGCCATGTGGAAATGACTCTGTCTGTTGTGCTATGGATTCACACCCACTCAGATCAATCCCAGCAGCCTCTGCCTGAGCTCGTGTCAAACCCGTAGTACGAAAGCAGAACAATCGGACTGCTCTCATACACAAATCGAGGCCGTGTAATAATCTCGAAACTCTCTCATCCTCCAGTTATTCTAAATAGTGTAATTTGTGATTAGCTTGATGTAGTCTTACGCGTAGGCACTTAAGTGTGCCTTTTTTTGTCATTAAACCTTCCTACGTATGATAATTGTGTTTCATTTCAGCAGTAGAGGCAGGCAAATCTTATTAAAGCGAGAGCGTGAGAGAATGAGAGAGGAGAAAATGTGAAGAAACCAGAAGGGTCTTGTTCCAAAGGGGCCGTCTGCAGCGAAACCCAGAGAGAAATGCTTTGATGGCCTCAGCTGTTCCACTGAACAGACTCTAACTACACTGCCATATCATAACGCAAATATAAATAATGCGGGTGCAGTAGTGTAAAACATAGCGCAACTTTAATGCCATTTCTGATTTACTCTGAACATTTGTTTCTGAGGCACTGTACACACATATATTTATTTGCTTGCGACCTGCATGCTAAGTGTCTTGCTTGAGCTACGCCTGTGAATATTTTATTCCTTAGGCTTACAGTTTACTGCATGGGTTCTGTTCTGTGTGTACTGACATCCTCTGTGTTTTCTACACTGGTAACATTTTTTTTCTTCCTTCCCCTGTGCTCTTTTTGTGTGCTGTCTGGATATAAGAAATCACGCAAGGTAATGACTGAAGTCTGAAATTGCTTTCTCGAATCAACATCCTCATTCCCACCAAAAGCAACTGTCCATTTCAGCCTCATTGTTCATTAGTCAAGATCTGGTAGAGAATCAAACGAAACGAAGGGGAGGGTTTTTTTTTTCTTCTCTTCAAACCATTCCATATGCTGAAAGGAGCGAGGCAGAGAGAGATTTGGCTTTCACCTCAGACCAGCTGGTATGGGGGCGACGAAGGAGAGAGTTATCATTTGACCACCATTGTTTCATCACCCTTCCAACAACAATGAAATGTCTTCATTAGTCTCGCGTGGGAGGGCCATGTAACATTATAAATGTCTTTACTGTCACTAACATTTTAATATTTTTTATTAATGTATAATACTATTGGGTTTTTATTTATTTATTTATTGCATTCTGAACCCGACAGCTAGTGATGATTTACATTGTGATCAACTTTGACATTTTAAAAATAATATAATTTTCAGTTTAAAGCAAATGATCTGCACAAGGTGCAGCTCAGTTGAACTGTCCGCATTTCTACCAATGATTTTTATTTATTTTATTTTTTATTTTTTGTTGCCTACAAAATGAAGATATTCATTTTTCTTGGAAATTGCATACAAATTCTTGGCTTTGAAATCGGAGGGGGCAACGTGCCAGTTTGAGTGGGCATGATGCTTCTAGGACCCTTGGGGAAACTATCTAAATAACACTGACAGTTAGCTATTCACTTCACCTGCTCAATCTCAGTCTCAGCTCGTGTTGGCAGAGAACGAGAGAGTGAAAATATCTCTCCCAGCCTGTGGCTGTCGGTGCATTGCAGCTTTGTGTCAAGACTTCTCATTGCACACGTCTCTGACCACATGAAACAGCAGCTGGGTGAAAACATTCCTGGCTATTCTGTCTTGGCCCAACCGCATGCTTGGACTGGCCTCCAGGTCCGTAGCCAGAGCTTTTCAAGCCTTCGCCTGTATCCGTACTTAGCTATTCTTCCGCCTCACTGTGGATGTAGACTGCGAAAGCAATGCTGCTGGCGTGGGAGAGAAAGGGAGTGTTATCACGAGAAGAAAGAGATGTGAGAGGAAGAGCGCGTGGTACAGAGCTAGGAGTTGTTCTTTTGCCACATTTGTTTTTGGACCCTTCAAGGGTGTCTTACTTTTTTTTGTTGTTGTTTGTTTGTTTGAGGTGGTACCAATGACAGTCTTGGCTCACTTCCTGCCCTAGACAACATAAGACATGGCCAAAGAGAAAGGCATTCTATAAATAAGTGCGAGACATGATAGTCTAGTGGTAGAGTTTCTTTTTAGAATCCGAGGGATTTCAGATGTTCAGATGTGTAACTTTTGAACCCAAAACTTTTTAAACTTTTGGGATAAGTCTCTTATGTTTTCACCAATGCATTTATTTGATCAAAAAATGCAGTAAAAACAGTAATGTTGTAAAATATTATTATAATTTAAAATAACTCTATTCTATTACTATTTGAATATTTTATTATATATACTGCTCAATCTCAGTCTCAGCTCGTGATGGCAGGGAACGGGAGAGTGAAAATGTCTCTCCCAGCCTGTGGCTGTCGGTGCATTGCAGCTTTGTGTCAAGACTTCTCATTGCACACGTCTCTGACCACATGAAACAGCAGCTGGGTGAAAACATTCCTGGCTATTCTGTCTTGGCCCAACCGCATGCTTGGACTGGCCTCCAGGTCCGTAGCCAGAGCTTTTCAAGCCTTCGCCTGTATCCGTACTTAGC
The DNA here is from genome assembly GCF_001515625.1 of Sinocyclocheilus rhinocerous. NCBI lineage: Eukaryota > Metazoa > Chordata > Actinopteri > Cypriniformes > Cyprinidae > Sinocyclocheilus > Sinocyclocheilus rhinocerous. Next base: position 1,099,087 of record NW_015653472.1, read on the forward strand.
TATTCTTCTTTTTATATCTCTGGAATGAGAGCTGGACCACACGTCAGAAATTGGCATTGCTGTTGATGTCCCATCTTTTTTTCCCTGGCAATTAACTTGCCTTTCCCCCAAGGCAATTATTGGCCTACATAAAATAAAGATTTTTAATTCTTTTCAAGTAGAGCCTCATGCAGAAAAATCCCACTGTAACTAAAGCGATTTTCACACAGGTTGGAGAAACGCTCATTTCATGGTCATCTGCATTGTAAGCTATACACCAATTAGAGTTTACAACTCAAGATTTTAAAGGTCCGAGGAGCAATCAGGCATCCATTACTCTCTTTCATTAAAAAACCATCCATATCAATCGTCCTCATTTCAATCGCTTCAATTTTCTCTCTCACTTTTTTTCTACCTCTTTTCCTCCTGTCTAATTTGTTAGATTCAGAGTAATTTACCATTCAGGGAACTGAGCTTAAATCAATTATGGTTTTGTAATACAACACTTACACTGATGTGGATAAGGATTAGGTGTAAAAGTTGAATCAATAAGCCTGCTGATGTACAGTAAACATCCACTCTTCTACTGATTTTACTGCAGTTGCTCTACTAGATGACCCATAAAAATGTATAGCCATTTTATTTGCATTAAAGGATGTGACTTTTATTAAGTTTGAAGAGTGAATAGAGGACGAGGAACAGTTCATGTGGTTTCTCACACTCATTTTGGTACTCTCCAGAATCAGCACACAGATCTTAATCTGAAGGAGTCGCTCTTTGTGGGCGGAGCCCCAGATTTCCGCAAAGTAGCCAGAGCTGCTGCAATTAAAGATGGCTTCAAAGGGGCCATTCAGAAGGTGAGAGCTATTACAGATGCATTAAAGTCATGAATTCCCATTTGCATCCCATTTTACTTCCATCAGTTGATGTATGTTTAGAGTGAAACAGGATATTCAGTGAGAATAAATCTGAATTTGCCCACTGGGAATTAAATGGATAGTAAAAAATTGATGTTACTTACAAGAATGAAGCCAGATCTAAATGTGATTTGCTAAAACACCCCCTAAATAGCTGTTTGGCTATTGGTTAACATTGTCCAATGGCCTGTACGGCCTTAATGACATCAGAAAAGCAAAGTTGTTTCAGAAGAAGCACAACTTAGTATATTTGGACACAAAATTACAAAGAGAACACACTTTTTTAATGTTTTCTACTTTAAAATTACACATACTAATGAATCCTCCTCAGTAAGACCAGGAACATGCATTAAAAAAGGAAATTGTTTTGACATCAGAAAATAGTTTCAACTGTTTTTGAAAATAATTTTGGTTTTAAACATCTATCTTCATAGATTACTCTGATGGGAATTCCAATCCTGAAAGCTGATAACGCACTTCACTCCAGTGATGTGTCCATGTATCCCTACCACCCCTGCTCCAAAGATGTTTGTGAGAACGGAGGCCGCTGCAACCCCCTGTTGGACAGCTACGAGTGCGTCTGCCTCCATGGATTCGCTGGACAGCACTGCCAGGATGGTAAGTGCCTTATTTCATCACTATTTTTAATGCAAAATCGTATTACCCAGTACAGCCTCTCCTCCAACTCCCTCACACTCCTTTAAGGCAAGATTTGCATACGTCTTTTGAATACATCAACACGCAACTTACTTTAAAGAAAATGCTCATGGCAGTTTTAGCCACTCATATGCTCCATATGTAGATTTAGCTAAATCCACACCTCCAAACTTTCACAAATAATACCAGCCATCGTCCTTGTTCGATTTGTATGCTTATCACAAACACACATTGGAACAGTTGCAAGAAACCCAAGAACTTTTGCTCACCTCATTAACCTTGCTGGGTCCTACTGTTGTATCTTTAACCTTAATTAACCCACAAAAGCATGAAGCCTGAAATATATCACGCTTTCCTTCTTTGTTTTAATTAAACTGTGCTGTGTCTCATATCGATTAGTGTAATTTCACTCCGTCTTCTTTCCTCCCTTCCAGCAATATTCGAGAAATCTGCTGGGGACACCGAGGCCATTGCATTTGATGGTCATACATTCATCGAATATCACAACGGAGTCACCAAGAGGTAATGTCAATGGCCTCCCCAATGATCACGATCCGCCCTGAGCATCCCATCCCATCTCTATATTAGCAGTCAATGAGGGGTGATGACAAGCTAGATTACTCCGGCCCCATTTAAGGTCCAACGTGCTTCCTCGTTTTAGCTAATGGTTTGATCTCATCAATTACCACTTCCACTGGCCTGTCTCTTTGGTTTTCCATGAACCCTGCCTGGTTCTAATTAGCGTAGCACCCGAAGGAGTCTCATGACTCCACTACGACGTACCACACTTATGCGCTGTAATGAACCTTCCTCCACCATCAGTGGGATCTCAAAACCACACGTCTCCACTACCACACATATCCTAAAGTACCATGGATGGTCATGTCTTGATAATTGCTTCCTTCTTCACTTATCAGATGATTTCTCTTCCTTTGGATGGTCTGATGTGTCAGCGGTCCAGCAAGAACCAATTACGTCAAGTGTTTTCTCGGTTTCTAGTAGAAAGGACTGCATTTTTAAACCCGTCACAAGTGTTATATATTATATTGCAATGTCTCCACCAGTGTTGGGGAAGCTACTTTAAAAATTTAGCTTTCAAAGCTACTCATATTTTAAATTAGTTAAATTACAGTGAAAATACCCTATTGAAAGTGTAGATATCTACACTGAAGATTACTAAAAGTTGTTAACTACAGTGAATCTATTTATAAAGGCCAGATATGACAGTTTTTCTGGCACAAAGGATCTCAGTTAGGATAACCTTATTTAAATTTTAATTAAAATACTGTAATTTAAACATCCTGATTCAAAAATATGATGAACAGCAGAACTTAGCTAAATATTTGACTACATTAGCTCTAAATCCATATAAAATGAATTGGTCCTTCCAGTCCTACATGTAAGTCAGGGAATCGTTTTATAACTAGATGAACTGATTGACATCAGATTTGACATTAGAAAAATGTTAGTATCATTGCTGCTTTTCACTGACCATACAACTGAGAAATGCACCTCATACTACTTATTTGACAAACTAGCACTCTGAAACATGGTGGATCTTAATGTAGGACGCACAGCGTCACTCTTCTCTGTTTTATGTGTATTGTGTGTTTGTGTCAACCTGTCTGTCTCTGTACACAGCTTTTGTTGTCTTTGCTCTTGTCTGTCTGTCTCATGTGAGTGTACTCTGTTGTCTTCCTTCTGCTCTCAAGCCAAGTGACCAATGAGATCCCAGAGTAAGTAACCCGGAGACATTCTGGGGTGGATTTGATTAAGTGAAACTAACCTTTTCAAAGACAAACCATTGACTTAACCCAACATAAGGCTTTCTTTTTTTTCCTTGTGTTGCCATTTACATCACATTCAAAAAGAAAAATACAGGGCTCATCTATTATACATAAATATATATTTTTCCAGGAAAGCTGCATTTTCATCAGAAACCAGTTTCAGAAATGCATGTTTGGCATGAATGATGATGAGCATTGTGATACTCTGATAGATTTCCATGCATGGAAATACCTGAACCGACTTTGGAAATACGTCTGTGTTTATTCTTATGTTAAAAAACAATGAAGCCCCTTTTAACTGCAAGTATTATTTAACTTTTTGAAGCACGATATGTATCAATATTTAGTTGGTATTTACAGCTGGGTTTAAATGGCATTTTGCCACCCCATTAGGGAAATGTTCAATCTGTTATAGTGTTCCTTTTAGTGATTCTTATTTTAAATTATTTGTTTCCTTCTGACTGTAATTAAGTGTCTAAGTGGCTGCACTGAGCCCTTAAAAAGCTGGCAGCTTGATTAAATGGAATTATGTTATGTATTATGCTCATGAAAAGTTCCTGCCAGGCTTTTAAGCCACGTCATTTTGTTTGTCAAATCGCTCCCAGTGATTTCTAATAATTGTGCCCAAGGATGAAAGCAAAAGTGGCACTTTAATCAAGGATTTGTCTCTCAAAACCGGACGTAATTAAAGAGGCTCCGTCCAGTAGAGAAAGCGAGCCACCGCTGGCATCAATAACGGTTAGGGACAAGGCCCTCTTCATTGACTTTCACTATTCTTGGGGTTTAATGCATGTCCCTTCCTGTACAAATGAAGTGTCAGATTAAAATTAATCTCAACCAAGAAAGCTGACCAGCCCTTCAAAATGAGTGTCATCAATTTAGCTTGATCTGGTTTTGAACAGAGCCCTTAAAGTCAATGAATTCCTCAGAGGACGCCGGCATAGTGGCGCCGCATCTGTGGGAGTAGAGTCATATTTCTGTTAGTATTTACTGTGCTCTTCATCTGTCTTTATTCTCTCTCTTTAGCTCAGCAGCCTTGATCAATTTACCCATTTTTACCATTTAAGTGTCCTGTTCCTAAATGTGTTTTTTTATATAATTGGCCTTTTGACAAAAATAATTATCTTGTATTTAGCTTATCCAAAACCTAGTGAGCTATCTTGCTGCCTTCTTAGGAAGCATAATAACTCTCATTGAACCCTTAAGTGACTAGTTTGAAATGCTTTACATAAGCAGAAAAGCATGCCACATAAACAGAAACTTGACTCACAATTGATTTCAGTAGAGTTTGATGTTAGCATGTTGCTAAGCTAACAGCACACTACTAGCATAACATAAAACCATGGTTAATTTTCACAAGGGTAGCAAGCCGAGTAATTAAGTTTAGTGGACCTATGATGCCTTAAAATGCTGGCTCCACAGGCAGCTCACTAGGTTTTGGAATTTGATCGAAAACGACCAGTCTTTCAAACATATACTCACTTAGTTGCTCTTTCTCTTGCGTTCTTGCTCTCTTGACTGGTTGAGAATGATGGAATCGTTGATAAATTGCAGTAATTCAACCATGTGACAGCGCAGAACAATAAAACAGCATGGCAGTGCCACTAGTACCACCGATACAGTCTTCCCATGTTATTTCTCTGTTTATGCTGGCATTACAGCTGAAAGACTAGAATAATTGAGTGAAGTCACTCCAGCTCCTTGGCACAGGTCTTCTTATCTGTATGTTATGTGATCCCTGTTCTTCCCCTCCGCCCTTTTGCACTTATTGCATGCCTATCATTTCTTCCCTTGCTCCTCTAAGCCCTGAGTCACTGGAGAACCCATCTGACCAGAGGTGAGTCCCCTCTGCCTGAACTGTTTCCAATGGCATGCCGTCCTCCCACACTCAGCCACCCTGCAGAGGCTAAAGGCCAGGGCTTTTGTCAGGTAGCACGTCGCAGCTTGCACTCTGAAATCATTCATATGATGTCTCAAACATGTTTATTTGTCTACTACACAAGCCTAGATAGAATATGTGGAGTACATATGGTGACACGTATTAAGCAGAACAAAGGTACTAATGCAAAAAAAAAAAAAAGCATCTAGCTTGAGTTCTGTGACTGCAGATTCTTTGTGGACCTGCTAAAATGTTAGAGACATGTAATGACTATTCCCATGTGAGCCACTGCCCCCTATAGGTGGACGGCATAAACCACTCTTTAAGTCTGATCGCTTCAATTATGAAAAAATGATGCACCACCCTACTACACAAGCTGCTGCTTCCAAGATTTTTTAAAAGCAAAATACTCAAAGCAGTTTTGTTGCTCATGTCCCATTAGGATCTCAAGCATCTAGAACATTCCCTTTAGAATGTTCTAGATGCTTGAGATCCTAATGGGACATGAGCAATAATGAGCTCAGCAGAGTGGTGTATAATCACAGTTAGCTGCCCTGATGCCGAAGCTCTGGCCTGGGGCCGTGCGAAGGGAAGGCCTGTGGAAAGAGTCCAGTCAGCACATTACATGTGTCTCACCGGGAAAGAATTCAATTACAGCAAATAATTATTCAGCTTTACGCCGTCACAGGCTCATCAACAGCATTAGCGTAATGAAAATTTAATCAAACAAATGAAGATATGTTATTTCCAATTCTCAAGTCGTAAGTAGAGCTGCTAATATTATGATTTGAAATGTGACTTGTCAGTCGGGCAGAGCGTCTGATCTTACGCCTGCCTTCAGATTATTCGTTCCTCAAGACAACACGTATTTTCGACTGGACTCCTCCTAGGTTAAATTCTCGAATAAAAAAATGCACCTGCGGTTTATTTATTCACCCAACAAACTCACAAATAAACACCATCAGTGATATCACAGTTTGCACACCCATGGAGAAAGTGTTTCTATTTGCTGCAATGTGGCGTGAAGATGCGAGCGCAGTCGCCATCTGCTTTCTTTTCTTCTGTGTATCGTGTCCGTTGTCTTGTTCCTCTCCGTTTTGTCTTTGTCTTGTCTGTGTCTTTATTCGTGTTGTCACTTGTCTTTCTCCTGTTTACATGTTACCTGATTTAGCAAACAAGCCCCCACACACTTGCTATTCTGTATCACAAATGCGATCTCGCTTTCTCAAATAATGGCTGTCTTGATGCCACAACTGCAGGTACACCACTGAGAACAAAGGAATTGTTGTAAAAATAGCTGCTTTTTTTCTGTGGCGTATCTGTGGGTACTTGCAATGGGGCAGAACGCGAGGTGTGTTGGATTAAATCGGCTCCCCGTTGACCTGAACAATGACACCGTCCTCCCCGAGGACGGGCAGATGTCACCTCCTCTATGCCTTACAAGGGAGTGCTGCATCCAGGGAACCAGATCAAAACACACATCAGACGGCAGCTGATATGGGCTTCCTTCTTTAGCGCTCCCTGCGCAGGAAGAGAAAATCTAGAGCTTGAAGGCAAATTAGGAAGTGTTAACTTGGAGATAACCTAAAGTGTGTCACCAGCCCTCTCACACATACACGTGTTCAAAAGGCCCTTCCCCCATCAGCGTGGCCTAGTTTACCTAGTTTCATACAGACCCACAACTGTTCAGTCTGCTCATTAGTTTATCAAACCCTTTCTGGGTTTTTGACTGTATCAAAGTTACGTTTTCACTCAAAATTCCATCACTGTTGTTGATAAAATAGCAGGTAAGTAAGGGTTTCATGCACGTCCTGTGGTTTACACGGCGTCTCTGAAACGGCAATGGATTTGTGACAGCATTTCCTGTCTCTCTTTGATCTAGTGAGAAGGCCCTGCTGGTGAATAAATTTGAACTGAGCATCAGGACTGAGGCTACTCACGGTCTGATTTTGTGGAGCGGGAAGGGAGTGGACCGCTCCGACTACATCGCCCTCGCCATTGTGGACGGCCGTGTGCAGATGACCTATGACCTCGGCTCCAAGCCTGTTGTGCTGCGCTCCTCTGTACGGGTCAACACCAACCACTGGATACGAATCAAGGCCAGCAGGTAAAACCCCAAGAGTTTTTCCATCATTGCCTCAGGTTTGACATAGAGTAGTTTTAGACATTTACAGGGCTCAACAGTTAGAAATTTGTCTACTTGCCCAGCCAACAACTTTACTGGCCCCCAATAACAATTATTCATTTTAAATTATAAAAATTTGTTTAGAATTCTGAATGTTCCAATGTAAAATGTATACTTTTTATTTATTATTTAATATTTATTATAAAATTATTTTTAAGAATATACAGTACCATTCAAAAGTTTGGGGTTGGTAAGTGTTTTTAATGTTTTTTCATCTCTTATGCTCGCCAAGGCTTCATTTATTTGATCAAAAATACAGTAAAAACAGTAAAATTGTGAAATATTATTAAAATTTTAAATAACTCTTTTCTGTTTTAATCTATTTTAAAATGAATTTATTTCTCTGATGGCAAAGCTGCATTTTCAGCATCATTACTCCAGTCTTCAGTGTCACATGATCCTTCAGAAATCATTCTATTATGCTGATTTGGTGCTCAAGAAACATTTCTTATTATTATCAATGTTAAAAACATTTGCTGTTTAATATTTTTGTAGACACTATCATAGATTTTTCAGGATTCCTTCATGAACAGAATGTTCAAAGAAGACCATTTATTTGAAATAGAAATCAGTAATATTACAAATGTCTTTTCTGTCACTTTTGAACAATTTAATGCATCTGCTGAATAACAGTATTCATTTCTTAAAAAAAAAAATCTTACTGACGCCCTAACTTTAAAATAGTAGTGTATAAATTTATTTTTAATTCAAATATTTAGTTTTCTTTGGTTAAAAAAAATGGAAATTAGAAACCTGCCATAATTTCAGAAATGCTTGGAAAATGCTGCGAAATAATACACAGCAAAACATACTGATTGTTTTATAATTTTTCAATCAATTCTTACTGACACTACAGTACCATGTCTATTATTCTTTCATTTCAACAAAGCCTTATTTATAAACAATTTTACTTAGCTGGTACGTTTATACAAGGCATAGAAATGCATATACAGTACATAATAATAAAAAAAGGAAATAATGAAGTTTTGTCAACTTTCCCAAAATTCCCTCACACTGACCTTGGTACAGCTGACCGTCCTTATTATTGAACCCTGTTTTATATATGACACAATTTGCCATAGAATGACGGACATTTATATTTATCACAGTTTTGCCATAGAAATGTTTGCCAGCAGTGGCAGTCATTTATATTTGCCTCAGGTGTGCCATAGAGGTGTTTGCCAGTAATGACAGACAATTATATTTACCAAAAAATTTGCTATAGACATTTCCCAATAGTGGCATGTTGTCCAAAGCTTGCTGCAGGTTTATGACTACAAGTGAAAAGCTGCAATCTTCTTTTGTTTTCCCTTACGACTACAATTTCATTTGCCACTAATTTAGTACATATTAACTGCAAGTTTGCCAGAAGGCCAGTCCTCAGGAAATGTGAGGGAAAATCACATTTTCAATGTTAATGCTGAGCTGTGACTCACCATCTTCCTGTACTTCTCTATTCTCCACAGAGCGCTCAGAGATGGCTCGCTGCAGGTTGGTAATGAGGCAGCTGTCACGGGGTCATCACCCTTGGCTGCCACACAGCTGGACACAGACGGCGCTCTCTGGTTGGGTAAGTCCCTCTTACGCCGCTTTGCTCAATCGTAGCTCATTTACAAACCGTATACGTAAACCTGCTCCGACACACCGAATATCAACAGTCCCAACACTTAGCTTGTAATGTCTAATTGGATCTTCCCCCACAGTGAGTGCTTTTGAAGAGCTACATCTCTTGTTACCCCTTAGCATCACTCAAAAACGTCTATGTTAAGACTCAATATTACCTAATTATGTTTAATTAATAATTCCAGGATGAGTCTTTACTATAGGGTGTTTTAAAAACTCTAATGTCTCAGTGTTTGCCTTCTCTTTCTCTTTTGACAAACCTATAAAGATTAAAAAGGATGATTTATTCAATTTTAAGGGTGCAAAATCCTCTTATAATGTTGCGAAAAGTGTTTCGGCACAGGCCAGCCAGTAGAGCAGGTGCTGTGGATGCCCGGTGGCTAGAATACATTATCCTCAGACAGCCCGAACATCAAGAGCTCCCTCTGAAAATCCCTTCTTTCAAATGTCATTATTTATTTACTTATTCAGATGTAATTCACTTGAAATTAGCCCTGTCAATTCTACCGTTGCAAGCATACAATCCGATTAAAGGGGAAACACGCAGGGAGGCGAAAGGAAGAGAGAGAACTGGGTGAAACGTGAGCGAACTGCAACAGGGGGAGACATTTTTCGTCCGTGCTCAAGAGCAGGAGACGGAGCTGGATTTTCAACAGTGTCAGGTCCCCGAGGGAGGCGAGCGTAACTCTTACTCAGAAAGCTGTCAGGGAACGTCCCCAGAGCCTGGCCTCCCAAAAACACTGTTTGATCTTCTCACCTGTTCCTGAGTGTTGTGTCTATATCTTTCTACATTCTGACACCCCCACCTTACACCTTCAGTGTCTCAGGCGTGATTAAGTTTTTAACAGTCTTCTACTCAGGGTAAGCCACAGACTGTTCATCAGCCTTTAATAATATATAGTGCTGTAGCTTGCCTGCATGGCGGGTAATATCTCAGGTTACACTAAGTTATTACCCGTCATGCAGGCAAGCTACAGGTCATACTATAGGTCAGTGACCTATACTGTACAGTACAAGTGTCCATGGTAAAAAAGAAAAAATTGTTGTCATTGTAAAAATATGTAATATCTTGTTGAAAAGACATTTTTTTTAAAGTTCTTTGTTTACTTTGTGTTCATGTTGGTTTCATGGGGTTTTGAAAACTGTTTATAGAATTTTAAAGAAAAATATACATTTGATGACTCTTAGAACTGCATAGGGAGTAACCAACAAGTAAAAGATGAAAGCAGTTGTGTATACCCATCCTTAAAAATCGAGATTAAAAGCATTACTTATAAATATCATGAATTATTAATTCACAAGAAAAAAAATGTGTGTGTGTGTGTATATATACAGTATATGTATGTGGTGTGTGTGTGTGTGTGTATGTGTGTGTGTGTGTGTGTGTGTGTGTGTATATAACTTGCTAAAGCTTTTCTTGCTAAAATTTCATTCTTTTAATGAGGCTTTTTGCTCCATTTTGATATCAGGATAGGTGTATCACCCTGACATTTTTTACTTTATGCCTCCCAAAAATATCAATATTAAATAATTCAGAAATGAAAAAAAAACATGCTCATCATAGAAGAGATGTATTTCTGAAAAAGTAAAAAGAGTATCATCGTCTTATATCCAATGTGATGGCATGCATTTCTTACAACCTCTTGAGTGTTTTAAGTGATTAGATGGCTGTTTATACCAATTTCGTGATGTCCACTACTAATTGAATGGTTTATTCAGGTTTATTGTGTGAATATAAAGTGCTGTGCAGTATATCATGTACACTTGATCTGATCATGTCCATTCCTCTCGTCTTCAGGTGGTCTGGAGGAGCTGTCCGTAGCTCGCCGGTTGCCCAAGGCTTACAGCACAGGCTTTGTCGGCTGTGTGAAAGACATGATAGTCGACGGGGTGCAACTACATCTGGTTGAGGACGCCTTAAACAGTCCCAAAATATTACACTGTTCTGCCAAATAGTCTGGCACCACGTTCCTCTCATCACCATGTCTACTGCTGTAATTATTTTTATATTTTTGTATACTTTTCTTTGCCTTTTATATTGGAAAAAAATACATTGTTTTAATTATAATTTTGTTTTTTGTTTTTTTGTTTTTTTTCCCGTCATTGCGTCCAACCATAATCATGTCACCAGTCAGCGAACATGGTGTCACAAGACAAGCAAAAAGTCGTATTACATCTGTCCTGTTCCTATGACAAACAACTGAACATGTACTCGCTCATTACTTGAACAGTGGCAGATGAGGTTGGGGCTGTTTGTGCCGTCTGGATTGCCTTCTCTCGGTGCCATAGCTTGCTGTCCAGCAGTCACCATACATTCCTCTGAGCTATTGCTGTGGTCCATTACTACATTTAAAAAGGTCTAAAAAAAATGACTTTCCGCTTTATCGACACGACAGCAACTGTTAAATACACTGAGCAAGACTATGTACGATATTCCTCATTTATGATACCACTAACAAGGGCGAAAGCTCAAAACTTGGAGCTTATGAATCCTGAAATAATAGTAGCTGACGTAACATTTAGCATTCCTCAAAATTCACCAGTTTTTTTTCCCCATGCAAAGATCATTGACCTGTGAGATGTAATAAATAGTAATGAAATACACGAGACTGTGAATTTTGAAGATGCTATTTTTTGTTGCAATCATTCGTCTCCTGTGTTGTGCATATCTAAAGAGCAATTACATATATATATATATAAATATACTATATGACCATGTGTTGCATGCATCTTTTTAAGTGTTGAGTTGATTTTGCCTTGGTTTTCTTGATCTTCATCATTCCATTCAGGGCAGAAATGTAGCTGACTACATTGCAATCTCGACATTTGAACATTCAAGTTGGTAGATATTGAAATGTTATATATATATATTATATCTGCTATTTGTCAATCTGGACTTCTTGTGTGTTGTGTGTGTGTTGGGGAAAAAATGGTTGTTGCAAAAACTCAACATTGGGAGGCACTGTAACACAGAAAGAGAAGAGATGAGAGACTCAAAACATCAGGTGGACAAAAACAGCATTGACATCCTTGGCATGTTCCGTCATCGAACACAAATAATGTATTCACTGCTTTTTTCTTTTTTTTTATCGAATATCAATTGAAAATGTCGCTTTAAAAAGCTGCCAGCACTTGCTATAAAAAAGGGATGATGTATGTAGACCCCTTGCATTCTATGACCGTGGCCCCCATAACAGCTGTTCATGTTCAACGGTAACCAGTGAAAATAGTAATGCATGGGTTTGTCAAATCAAAATGGTTTTTGTAACCTGTTCCAAGACAAATGCAATGCTGTGGTGCTGTTTCAGTGTGAGAAATAGGAGTTTGATACCAGATGCTTTGCAATATTCCACTACAAATATGCCTGTTCAGGGTGAAGTATCACCATATCTTTTTTTTTTTTTTATGATTATTTTTTGTAATTTTATTTTTTTTAAATTTAACAAACCCTGGAACATGCAAGCCCATAATTGTCATCATGTACAGCCCTGTGATTTTTCAAGTGTAAATTTGTTACTGAGATTTTGTTTTAGTATTATACACTGGAAGCGAGTCTGACTTGTCTACACACGGCATATCCTGAGTCGGATCGGGGGAAAATCGATCATTTATGTGTCTAGGGTTTGATCGGCCATCATGGGATGTCTAGTGTTCCCGACTGAGACCGGAGCCTTTTGTTACTGCACGAGCTGTATGGACCATCCACCCCTTTTAATATAGCGCCCTCACCTTCACTTTTCCAGCGGACTGGATTTTTGATCGCTTTTATATTAATCTGAGTTATTTTTTGACATCCTCCTCCAGTAGCTTTGCTCTCAAGGGATGAGGCTCATGGTGAGGAAATCTGCTCTGTGAATGGAAACTGAGAAATGCCTTAAAATCATTCACCGTTCATGGGTGACAAAAGTTCATTTCCATATTGTTCTGTGCTCTCACTTTAGCCAGTATATACGCCTCATTCCCATCATGTAAATTAATTCATAAATGTTAATAATTATATTAATAATGCTTATGAGAATTTCCAGAAGGCCTCACTAATAGTGGCCCTGGACTCTACAAAAATACTGTTTACTGTACAAATACTATTTTCAATATCTTATTTATGTCTTAAAAAAGATTCTCAGTCTGGCATTTGTAAACTACTGTTTTGATTGATTGATTGATTGAACTAGATCGGATGGGCTGTGCACAGAATGAGAGGCATGACGTTACCATTACTAACTTTATTACTTGTGTCTTGTGTTCCAACCACCATAAAATAAAATGTGAAACAAACTGACCTGACTTTCTGTAACATTTACTCCTGATAATGTCTGTGAATAAATCCTTCCAGTTCCTAAATGATCTAATCCAGAGTCTCCCTAGTGTTATATTATATATTATATTATATTACAGATCAAAAGTTTGGGATTGGTAAGATTTTTTTGTTTGTTAACTGCTCTCTATTTTAATATATTTTCAATTGAAACTTGTTCCTGTGATGACAATGTCTTTACTGTCTATTTTTAGCCACTTTTTAACCATTAATGCATCCTTCCTGAATAAAAGTTGCACCCTTCCTGAATAAATCCTGAATAAATTTTATATATAAAATTTCACTGTATAGTGCTAAGCATATGAAATTATCCATGCTAGACGAGCAGAGAGTTTCAGTACACATGCTCACACAGCAGTGCAATAAAGAGGCTTTTACTGCATGTAACAAGGCTTCAGCTGTCTGGCTTCATCAGGGGATCTGTGGCTCCTATTGTTCCTCCTCATGGGGTTTTAGTTTTCAAAATCATTACCCTGATAAAGGCTGAATAGCAAAACTGGCCAGCTTAACATGCATAAATAACATGGAAAATGCATTGGGCCAATATTAGAATTAGCCATATTACTAAGTGATAAATTAATTTGACTGAATGCACAGCCTTTTATGTCAACGATATATGGAATGTTTCTGTAGTGTTTCTCATTTTAATAGTTTATTAGACTTTATTTTGCTAACCTTACTATAACATTGAAGCCCTGAAATAACACTAAATAAGCATAGTATAAGGTGTGCTTACGGTAGTCACTAACAGTTAGATAGTGTATTATTCAGTTATGTAACAGTTATTCTCCTAAGGGGATATAAAATGTCATCAGACATGACAAGCTCAGGGTTGCCTGGAGATGTTAGAGAAACAGATCTTGTCAAAGATCTCTGGCACTCGGGGTACAATGGTTAGTGGGAAAATCCATTGGATTTCACTGTATAGTGCTAAGCATATGAAATTATCCATGCTAGACGAGCAGAGAGTTTCAGTACACATGCTCACACAGCAGTGCAATAAAGAGGCTTTTACTGCATGTAACAAGGCTTCAGCTGTCTGGCTTCATCAGGGGATCTGTGGCTCCTATTGTTCCTCCTCATGGGGTTTTAGTTTGGACTGAAGAGTCCTCGGGCTATAAGGTCAAGGGGCGTCTTGGAACAGAGCTTGTCAGCAGCACTGGCTCTTCCTATAGTGAGTGATTTCCTTCACACAAAAATTAAAATAGTTCCAAACAAAGTCAACCGCATCATAATCAACCACTGTGTCTTATTTTGTTACTAAATGCATCCCGGTTTTGAATGAATCATCAAGTGAATGAGTCAATGACTCCCTCATGAACACCGTCACTTGTTTCATTCCTGAATGATTCAGTCTTTTTGAATGAATCAGCTGAGAAATTGATTCATTAAATATATAGTCCAATAATATATGAATTATATATAAACAAATATGACATAAATATAACATAATGGATCATATGACTTAAAACGTTGAAATTATGAGATGAAAAATCATAATTATGACATAACATATTTATAATGAATTTGAATTTTTGTCATAGCTCATAATTGTGATTTACCAAAGCATAATTTCTGTCTTATGTGGCAAGAAATGTGCATCCATAATATATAATACATTGTGAATATTTTAGTGTTATTGAAGTTTACCAGTAGGCCGTTATATGGGTGAAATGTAGGAAAACAGTTACACACTGTCCTCTAGTATAAAATTACAGACATGTTGTTTGCATTGGCTCTATACACTGCACAGAGAACACCTGGTCAGACTCACTGTCTAGAGAGAGAAATCCATCGATAACGCCCTGCATTTCAGAAAATTGCATAACCACGTCCCCCAGCAGATTAATGTTTCTTAGGGCCAGTGACGTCATGGCAGCCATGGCATTGCTGCAGTGTCTACAGCTGCCACCATCAAATCACCCCAATGCAAATGGGGTCAGGCCCAAATGGAAACTGATGAAATGAAAGCAGAGTCAACATTCCTGTTGTGTATCTTCTATCCCCTAACAAAAATAGCAGCATTACAAATAACAGAGTAATAATAAACATGCCTGGAAATGAACTAAAGGTGACAATTACATGGAAGGAACTGCTAAAATAAGACTTCAGGTGCCAATAGGTGCTAAAAAACCTCTTACACAAGATCACATCATAATATTTCATATGTAATCAAATAAAATCTTACACATTCTTAGAAATTCTTAGTTTTCATTTATTTAGTTTTTAATACTTCAACTTAATCTAAATGAAAATAAGAAGTGTTGCCCTGGCTATCTGAAATCAAGTTTTTATATTATTTTAGTTAATGTTTATTTTATATTTTAAAGTTAATGTTTGCTCTATATATAGGCCTAATTATTTTTTTTGTGTGTGTTTTAGTTAATGATAATAACTCTTGACACAGTCATAATTATGATATAGGCTACTGAGTCATATAAGAGTAAAAAGTCAAAAGTATGAAATACTAAGTCATACGACTTACAGTAAAAGGTTTAAACTGTGAGATGAAAAATCATAATTCTGACATGAAAATAACATTGACTTGACTTTTTATATTATAATTCGTAATTATGATTTACCAAAGCATGATTTTCTTCTTATGTGGCAGAAATGGGCTTCCATAATATAATACATTTAGTGTTGTATATTTTAGAATATTTTAGTGTTGTTGTTTTGTGTATAAGTTTTGTCAAGTGACCTACAAATGATAAAAAAGATAAGTCATCAGTATTTTATTCTTTTTCCAGGACTGTAATTTTATCTGCTAAATTAGAATTTTAAAGTACATTTTGTTAATGTTTAAGTGTGCCATTTATCAATGTTTTATTTAAAGCAACAAAACTGTTATTATGCCTAGATGATAGATAGATAGATAGATAGATAGATAGATAGATAGATAGATAGATTTGCATAGTCGTATGTACCGGTATGTATGAATGTAGGATTTCACCCCTGTAGCTCGGTTATAATCGGTTAAACTAACGGTGTCACAGCTAGCCCAATCCATCCCCGGTCTCCATATAGCTACTGAGTAGATACAGTCAAATGAATCATTGTGTCAACTGGTGGCTGGTTTTATTCTCTAACTAATCCTGTCACATGGTGTCGGGAAATGGCACGAGCTTTATAATAACTGACTAGTTTTGAACCGGCCGGATAAAGTTTTTCCAGTCTGTTGTGAGTGTTGTGTCCTCGCTGTCAGTGAGAGGCGGAGAGAGTGAGTGAGAGTCGGGCGCTGTGTGACGCCCCTCGCTCGCGCTCGGCTCTGCTGCAGAGACTCGGCGAAGGCAGGATCAGTTTATCACACCTTCCCCCTCAGTCCGCTCACACACACTTTTGACATCTGACAGCACCCTAGGACGGCCATGACGTCTCGAAGGTAAGATGAAGGCTACATTAAAACAGCAAGAGCGGGTGATGATGGTTAC
Organism: Sinocyclocheilus rhinocerous; assembly: GCF_001515625.1. Lineage (NCBI taxonomy): Eukaryota > Metazoa > Chordata > Actinopteri > Cypriniformes > Cyprinidae > Sinocyclocheilus > Sinocyclocheilus rhinocerous. Next base: position 1,115,860 of record NW_015653472.1, read on the forward strand.
TGTTACTGTATGAATGAATCGAGCACGACACGCAGCTCAAGCTCAAGTCGGAGTCTTTACTCCAGGCTCCTGATCCTCACCGGCCCATTATACTGCGAATGTGTTCGCTTCGCTCAACGATTTTATACAATAGACTATTTAGGAATAGTTATAGTCTTTTTTTTTTCGTTTATTTCAGTAGCATAGGCTATGTAGATTGTATGCATCGCTCTCGCCTACCGGATGTTGAATGTGAATAATCAGCGCAAAGTCACTGTAACAGTTTCTCTCTCTAATGCAGTATTTAAACTGTGCTTCATTGGTTTATTGAGGCGGTTTATTAGGAGACTTATGGCAATGACCTCCTACTGTATTTACTGTAGGCTACGTCGTGTGCTAAAACAATAATTTCAAATATTAAAGATGGATGACAGACTGTATATATCTGTATAGAATATATCTGTATAGAATATAGCCTATTTGTAAATGTAGCTGCAAATAATTCATTACTTAAAATTTTTGCCGTCCTTTGGTTATCTTGTGTTTATGTTTCACAATGTTCACAATTTATCCTTGACTAGTCATTATTTCTGGGTAGATTTTACACTGTATGTTTGAAACTCCGTGCTTGTTTGCATATGTATGAGGTCAGTAAAATTGATTGGACAAATGCAGCACGCGACCTGTTTTAACAACTGTTTGTACAGAAAAGTTTGTAAACACAGCGCGAGAAAGTTTCGACTACTACTGTACAAAGCGCATGAATATTTAGTAAGGTAAGAGGCATTTTATAACTAGTTGTATGTTGCTAAACATCTCTGGAGCATGGGTTTTAAATTTAGCCAGGGTTAAAACAGGCCTTTAGTCGGCGTCTAAAAGACATTAACCCAAGGATAAGTGTGGTGTGACGCTGTTTTGTTTCCTAAAGTTGGACATATGATTTGTATATTCTGAGTGTCATATCTGCATAAACAGAGATCTAGAGATTCATTGGGTTAATTGGGCACACAAAGAGCTGAAACACACACCAGTTATTGTGAGAGTTTGCACAGGTGGCCTTGGGTAAACAACATACAGTATGCCAACAACACTCAGTGTTGCTTTATGCTTGCACTATCCATGCACTAACCGTTAGCACAACATGTTCTAGGATTCAGTGCTGGTTATGGCTTCACCGGCAGCTTTCATTTGTCAGAGTAATAGTCTGTGAGCCTTTGGCCTTACTCCGCTTTTACATCATCTGTTATATAAGTAGTTCTGCTGCCAACAATTACCATTGACTATTATTAGCATCATTAGATTATGATTACTGTTGTCCTTCTCATCTCATTAAAGGAATAGTTCACCCAAACATGTAAACTTGTGTGACTTTATTTCTTCAGCGAAGCACAGAAAGAGATGTTAGAAACCTCACTTTCATTGCATCTTTTTCCATACAATGAAAGGGAATGTTGTCTGAGACGATCGTCTCCTTTTGTGTTCCACTGAAAAAAGAAGGTCGTACAGTTTTAGAAGAGCATGAGGGTGAGTAAATGATGACCCTTTAACTGGTATGAAAAGTGATCTCACTTAACAGTACATGACAGAGGATGAATCTGTCTAATGTGCTAAAGTGACAGGGACCTGAACTGTGCATTTTGCAGATTTGCAGTTACCTGGGCTATTTCAATAGAGGATTTACATATATTACGCTTACAAATGTTTTATTGTTCACAGAGGTTTTGCATAGAGGAGGCTAACAAAGTTACTTAGCTCAGTGTTCATGCATATTTAACACATTGCCTTAAAGAACATTTAAACTGCTCCTAGTTCTGGGAAGGCCAAAAGAGATTTATTTTTTATTATCTTCATGTAATGTGGAAGACCTTTTCTTGGTCACTAAGCACACCTGCTGCATTTTTTTTTAAATTATTGTTATTTCTTCCTCTCTAGATCATAAAGCATCTTTTGTGTGCATGTGTGTAAGCGTGTACAGGAAAGAGTAAAAAGGAAGAGATGGCTCATTGCGTGGTTATTTTTGTGGGGTCATGAATATATGGGGTCATGAATATTTTGGTTGCACGAAAATAGTCACATGTTGTCAATTTCCAAACTTCTTTCTTTCTTTCTTTCTTTCTTTCTTTCTTTCTAAAGCACATTTAATAACAACCATGAGTTGACCAAAGTGCTGTACTTAAAAAGCATTAAAAGACAGATAAATTAATAAGCAAATTTGCAAACAGTGCTATAAAATACTTAAGTTAACTAATTTTTCCCTCCATTTACATCCACACTAATGTTCAAAAGTTTGGTGTCAGTAAGATGTTTTTAATGTTTTTGAAAGAAGTCTCTTATGCTCACCCGAGGCAAAGATACAGTAAAAATCAGTAATATTGTGAAATAGTATTACACTTTAAAGTAACAGTTTTCTATTTTAATATATTTTAAAATGTAATTTATTCCTGTGATGACCAAACTGAATTTTTTTTTTGCTTAATATATTTGTTGAAACTGTGATACATTTTTTCCATCATTCTGTGATGAATAAAAGTTTATTTGAACAGCATTTATTTGAAATAGAAACTGTATCAATTGTATGCATCCTTGCTAAATAAAAGTATTAATTTCTTTCAAAAAACAAAACAAAACAGTATGTCTGTATTTGGGGTGAGTATGTCTGAGAGTTTGACTTGTGTGTCTAAAACTAGAAAGGACAGGACTGATAGTGTAGTGCTAAAAATTCACAGACAGGAAAACTGCCTTCAGTGTGGTGAAATGAGATAGCCTGTCCAAAATTTCCAGGAATTCTGCTAGTCATTACCAAAGGTTTGCTGAGAACACCGTTTTTTCTTTTTTCTTTTCAGTCATCCATTTCTAATCTTAAAGCACCAGGATCATCATAGTTTACATTTTCCTTGTTATATTGACATTTATGTTAAAATTGAAATCAAAAGTGTTACATATCATGGGTTGCTTGATGATTATCATTTAGCATTTTATAAATGAACCCTTAAAATCAGTCCAGTAGACTTACAGCTATTCAGCATGGCCCTTAACCCACATTATTTATTAATCAAGGAATTATTTCACATCAGATCAAATTAATTATATAGATTAATTTCTCCATATTCATGATAAAGATTATGGAGACAATGTATTAAAGTATATGGATGTTGTTCATTTCATTGTTCATATCATAAATCATCGCTTATTTGTTTTTCTCCTAGATTCCAATTTTAGGGCGTAAAGCCAGGTCTTAATCCAATTCCAGGAGGCTATTTCTATTGGAAGGGTTGTTATCAGCTGTCAAGAATTTAAATATGATCGTTGACATTAGATTTTGTTTCATGTGTCCTTGGTCTAACCCAGGGCAAGTTCAAAAATGGCAACATATTTCTCCCTCAGTAAGGGGAGAGAGAGACTGCTACCGCGTATGTACCATAGTTATGTATGTGAATTGATTTGACCTTACATATACGTGCTTGGGGACTTTTGTTAATCAATGAACTCACACTCAATTAACTCAGATTCACTGCCGTAATGTCTCATAGCTATAACTGGGCGGCACCTATATACCCATATCTGACACTATGTGTGTGTGTGTGTTTAATATTTTCTCTTATGCTTTACATTTCTACATTTATTTGATCAAAACTACAGTAAAAACAGTAATATTATGAAATATTATTACAGTTTAAAACAACTGTTTCCTATTTTTCAGATATTTTAAAATGGAATTTATTCCTTTGATGACAAAGCTGAATTTTCAGCAGCTGTAACTCCATTATTCAGTGTCACATGATCCTTCAGAAATCACTTTCAAACTCAATTATCAATTATCAGTTGTAAGAATTTAACACAAATGTATTCAGCAGGGATGCGTTAAATTGATCAAAAGTGACAGTAAAGACATTTATAATGTTACAAATTATTTGTATTTTAAAAACATCCATAATTATTTAAAATCATAAAATAAATTTAAGCTAATGAACAGATGAAGTCAAATGAGACAAACTCCAGGACCGTGTGTGTTTGAACTGACTCACCATGTCACCGCTAGACTGACATGTGGCAGCATAATCAGCTTTTCTATAAATATCAGTAACGGTACCAAAATCCAGTCACAGGGGCCCGTCTGCCCCCAATATAGATGCAAGGGGGTCTTTGAAGCTGAGTTGGGGGTACTATGTATATCGCTTTTTGTCACCGAGCCTGCCGCTTTAAATAGCCAACTGTGTTGAACTTGAGACATTATGCAAGAGGGAAGAGGCAGCTCAATGTGTGCGCGTGGGCCTGTGTGTTTCCCCTGTCAGAACACTGCTGCAGCACTTTCTGCCTGATATCACTCGCTCTCTCTCTTTCTGGCCCTCACTGTACAACCCGTTTGTGCCCCAAGTTATCATAAGAAAGAGAGTCTCTGGTGTCACTCAACAAAATGTGCCAATATGGATGTGACAAAAGAGGACTGTGGCCATTCATGTTTCAGATATTTTGAATCTCATTTGCATGTTGGTTTTACTATTACTAAAAATTTTACATTATTTTTAAACTGCATTCAATGTCTATTGTTTTCGTTCATCTTGTTGGAATTTTGTTTTTTTTGTTTTTTTGCCAGAGTTCATTATTATTTTTATCAGGCTGCAAGCTGGACAATGGCTGTTAATTATTAAACCAGGGGAGAAAGTCGTGCATTTATTTTATCGAAGAGGAAGCTAAAAGAACAGAAGAGCTCTTCCTTTGGATTCATTAATATGACCATTATAACACTAATGGCCTCAGATTGCATTTATTGTGTCCTTATGAGATTGTATAAGGTTTAAAAGGAAGTTACAGGACAATATTACTTCCATGATGAAGCATTAAAGAGAACTGATAAGAATTAAAGCTGAAGTGTGCCACTTTTGACCTTAAAATACTTTGTGCCCCAGTTTAAGATGTGGAGATGGACAGAAGTGAGGCATTTGTAGGTTGATTCCTTGAAAATGTAAAAACTGACTCTTTGGCAGAAAACATTGGTGTGTTATTTTTTGAGCATCCTGGCATAGCAACATTGGCTCAAGCCTCAAACAGGGATGTGTATTTGGAGCGTCTGAACTGTATGTTTGTCCAACCAATGGCAGATGGCAGGGAAACCTGTCAATGTTATTTTTTGCGATTATAAAATGACACACTTCAGCTTTAACTAAAGCTTAGGGTTTAAACTCTTAATATTTTGGACTCATGATATTGTGTCCAGCTCCATTCTGGGGAAATCCTGGTGTTTTCCTGGCACTCAGTCTGTCCTAATTCTCTCTGTCCCATAGTGACTCGTGCCAAAGTTCTTCTGTAATTAGAAAAAAGCTTCATAAGCCTGACCAGTACAATTTATTCACATGCATTCTCCATCTCTTTTAAAATCAGTCATTTAGCTACAGAATTACTTCATTACTTGGCAAGCATTTTTCACTTATGCAACCTACAGTAGCAGAGCACAGTGTTTGCATAAGCTGGCAAGTGCACGAGTGCACGAGCAAATCATCCCTCAAACGTATACATGCCCTTAAAAGTTAGTTACTGTTGTGTTTATAGTAGCTTTATCTCATAAAAGAGATTGAAAGATTGAAAATCATTATGTTTACAAGTAAAAAATATTGAACCATCCAAAAAACATGATAACTTTACTTGAGAAGCAAAATTGTGTAAGATACTAAGGCTTGTTTTCAGAGTATGTATCTTAAATTAAGTGTATTTTAATCAAAAAGGACACATTCAGTTGGTCAAAAAACGCATTTATCATGTTACAAAATCTTCCACACTTCATTAAGCAGCACAACCATTTTCAGCTAATAATAACAAATGTTTCTTGAGCACCAAATTTCTTAAGTGATTTCTTCAGACTGGAGGAAAATTCAGCTTTGGCAATAGAAGAAAAACAAAAACTTAAAATATATTAAAATATAAATTTTAAATTGAACAAATGTTTCACAATATCATTTTTCAACTGTATTTTTTATCAAATAAATGCAGCCTTGGTGAGCATAAGAATATTCTTTCAAAAGCACCAAAACTTTTACTGACCCCAAACTTTTGAAAGTTGGTGTTATCTTAATGCAAGAATTACATGTACCTTGTTTTGAAGCATGCTCGATAATTTTACTAAAAAAGAGACCAAAATACTGATTTGTTGCAATGCAAATATGGTTATTTGATGCCATAAAACAATAAAAATACAAAATGTCCATGGTTTGTCAGTATGCTTAAATACCCAAGCTGCTCTGAATATGATCTTGTACTGTACTGTACCATGTCATTACATTTTTCTGTTTTGTTTTGTTTTCGTTTCTTTTCTCTTGCCTTCATCGGTGAGTGCAGCATGTGCAGTGCTATTTTTTCCAAAAGCTGCCACTCTCCATTTAAACCTAATGGTAGCAAAGATAAAGATAAGGGGTGTAAGAGTGTGTCAGGCAGCATGGCAACGCTGCGTCACGTTCAGAGAGAGAGAGAGAGAGAGAGAGAGCAAGAGAGGAAGGGGAGGCAGGAGGGATGGACAGTTGCTCAAAAGCTGATTGTACTGGCTGGCTTTCCTATCAGGGCAGCTCACACGCATCCAAATCCCAGATTAAACACACCCACGTCTCTTTCCAACCAGCAGCACTCCTACAAGTCCCTGCTCCCCCTCCTTGTGTAACTGTACTGAGCGTGGATTACCAAACTCTGAAGCAAAGCAGGGGCTCTGACAGGCTCCGAACAGAATGGTGAGGTAGGAACATGAGGCATTAGTTGCTGTTATCATTTTGTATCCGGACTATGCCGTTTTCACATGCAATTGCGCTACGCGTTTCTTTCGGTGCTGCTGTTTGTGCAGGAGTGTGTGCGCACTTCGCAGGATGGTTTGTGGTTTGTTGTGGCTGTGTGTGTTGTGCTGGAGGAAAGCTCCTGGAGAGCTGCTGGGAGCTCAGTGAGGCTTAGAAGTGACCTGGTGCTGTTTGTTCCTGCGTGCAGATCCTTGCCTGAATGTCTGCATCTGTACATTCCTGTTCGAGTAAAGGACCAAACGGTCTCCATCACAAGAGAAACCTGTCCTGTTGGTGTTTTTTGCTACGTGCAATCTTTATTTTTGTTATCGTGAAATTGGGAAGTTATTGTTATCTGTTCCTATAGTTTCAGAGAATGTTTTTTGTGAAGGGCTGAGTGAACAGTTTTGGGAACTGAAAAGAAAGGTTAAGGGGTCAGACTAAGCCCACTATCATTGTTTTATGAAAATACATAACAGCTTAGCTGGGATTAGTGTCACCTGCTGTTTTCCACAATGCAAAATAAAGATTCCATTTATTTATTTTCTGATGACCCCAAATCCCACAATTATCTACTAAGATGTTTACCAATCACGCACATAATGAGCAGACCTAATTGAATCAAATTTTGGACTTTTTTTAGTCTTCGATGTTCTAGAAATATTTTTCAAAAATATATTTTTGTGGGTTGCATCATTTTCCATATTCTAATGAATTATTTGAATGTCTCCACGATCTGCTTTTGAAGAAATAACGTAGTACCGTGCTAGAGCGCACATTCTATCAGTTGCAGTTCTGGCCCTTTCGTCTCAATATAGTGTACAACACGACATACATTCACATCAAATGTTAACTCAGCGGTAGAGTTACACTCACGGGACAGTGCACTTCGCAATCACAAAAGTACATTATTTGCATGTGCTTTAAAGCCTTGCCGGTTAATTCAAACATTTCATTTCAAACATTTCTTTCTGACATGCTTTAATGTTAATAAAACAACAAAACAGAGAAAAATCACTCACTGCTCTTGACTGAACAATTTTAATACAGTTGCTGTAAGAATCAATGTAGGATAATTTATACAGTGAAGTGTATATAGCAGGGGTGGCGAACTCCGGTCCTGGAGAGCCGCAGCCGCCTGTAGCTTCCTATTAACCGTTCAGACCTTGATTAGCTTGTTCAGGTGTGTTTGATTAGGGTTGAAGCAAAACTCTGCAGGGCTGCGGCTCTCCAGGACCGACGTTCGCCACCCCTGGTATATAGTGTTCTATTTTTATATTTGTTCATTCAATTTCTTGAATGCTACAGCTAAATACACCTACTCTACCTGAAAAATAAAGCGCTGTTTGTTTTATTCGTATATTATGTGTATTTGTAATGTGTATCTTTGTTCGTATTTTTTTAATAACAAAGATAAAATAATGACAAAGATTTTTATCTTCACCCACTTTTTTTGATCTTTTTTATTTTATATTTTGATATGACAAAGAATCGTGATAAAATTATGAATTGTGATTTTCCTGGGAAAAAAAAGTGATATATTTTTGCCATATCGTCCTCCCCTAGGCTCAGTTAAATATTCTAAAACAGAATATTCTGGTCTTTTGCTTTAATGTTGCAAAACCGATATTGAGCGCATGTATTATCAGCTAATGTATGATGACGTGTTTATCTACATGGCACAGACCACATTTAGTGCTATATCTTTATTTCAGTTCTTCATGACGTATAGGGCATGTTTATGATACTGGGCATTTTATAGATATATTAAAGTATCTCTTTTGTGTATGCCCTGTACACTGTTAAAAAATAAATAAAATAAAAAAGTCAGCTGAAGTTATCAGAAGTTCCCTGTAAAAAATAAACTCATACAGGGTGGCAATAAATTTCATAAGGTATTATCATTTATTTCATTTTTATCTTATATGTTAATATACTGTTATTAAACAATTAAAACCGTGTAATTTCCAAAAACTAATAAACATGTATAGACAGTGCACATTGTTATACACACAAACACAAAATACTTAATATTACAAAATTACATTACAAAATCATAACTTTAGCAATATTTTAATGTAAACATTCATATCTTGTCTTGTTGAATTTTATACATATTTTACCATAATTTATAAGGTAATTTGGATGTTTTACTTCCAAAACCCAAGAATTTTGCAGTGTTTTACAGTATAATTATGTGTATTTTTTATTAAATTGTGTTAAATATTAATATACAATATTTTTTTCACTAAATATGGTATGGTAGCTCACTTATGGTAAGCGTTTTTACTAGAGATGCACCAATCGATCGGCCAGGGATCGGAATCGGCCGATTTTCCTCGTGATTGGCCTGGATCGGTGATCGGTCGGTCAGTCTCACTTCTTTCCGATTTCGAGCCGATCCGTTTTGTTACCAGTGGCACAGGCAATAACATCAGCCGCGCATTCTCACTCTCATCTCTCCGACGACCCCTTCTCTCTCACACACGTCTCATTCACTCCGGTTAAATAGTGCTTGTATTGCGCATTATTTTAGTCATTCCCGCAGGTTTCACGCTTATACCAAAAGTGCGCGCACCACCACTGATGTATATTAGTGGAGCGCACAAGGCGTGCTCAGTCTCAAACAGCTTGTGAGCCACAAATACCAAAATGAGTGGCTAACTGCGCTAAAACGTTCAAATACATACAAAATTTTGTCAAAATGCCCGTCTTGGCGAGTATCCAGTTAAACACATTTACATTCTTTTTTGTTACAATTACAAACCTGTGCATACATTTGCGTACAAATTTGTTTCTAGGACGTAGTTGCTTGGACTTGCTTTTCTGAAAGTCACTGTCAGGAGGAAAAGTGCTGACAGAAATGTCAATTAATTATTAATCCACATACATTTTAATATTTTTGCTTTAGTGGCAAACTTTACAAAAGATAGGGAAGTTAAGGACTATGTATATGATGATGTGACAGGAGGGGAAAATATGGACCTTTTGACAAACATAGAATCAAAGAAGCAGTGAGTCATGATGAGGAGGAAAGAGATTCAGAACACTCAGCATCCCCTCTGATCAGTGAAACCGTGATTACCAATGCTCACAGGTAGCCTCCACGATATGATACAACGTCAAGGGTGCTACAACACTCCCTCCGCAGTGAAGAACTGGAGGAAGTGAGTGATGCTCACTTGCTTTGCGTGGAAAGATGGAGGGAGAATAGTGATAGTTTAAAATCACAATATCAGGGTAAGACGTAATACGCACATCTGTTCATTAAGACAAGTTAATCTTTAGACAACATTTGAGGCATTCTGAAGAACATTTCGAGTTGTTCACAGTAATGCACTAGGACTCTAAATCTTACATTTCTTTGTCGTGCACATGTTTGTTTATACATGCATAGTCTTCAACTCTGTGCATCACACAATGCTATTGTTTTGTATTTGTCCCAAATTCATATCTAATATATGGGCCGTTCCATCTCAAGTGCTCAAAAAAAATTTTACGTTTTTTTTCTTTGCAAGCTTAAGCATTTGTTTTCTATAATGTACTATTGTATCTTTTTGTTGTACCTTTCTGCTGATTTCATTGTCACCAAGGGAATGTTATCTACATATACCTGAGTTTTTGAGAATTATTTTCTGTAATAATGAGAGCCAGATTCTGCTTCACTTGTATTGAATCTTGAATATTCATTTAATTCATGCATAACAGAATTACCTTCAAAATTTGTATTATCAAATTCAACACTTGAGAATTTAATAATACAAGACTGAATTATAAAAAGAACTTTTTTTCAATTGTGCTTTATTCACAGTATTACTGTTTTTACTGTATTTTTTATCAAATAAATGCAGTTTTGCGAACAGAAGAGACTTAAACTATAAGAAATCTTGCTGACACAAACATTTGTACTGTAATGTATATAATAGCAATCATACAGTGTGATCAGGATTCACCCAGTTCTGTCAAGATGAAAGTAAGTGACCCACATGTGGTCACTTAAAGTGAGATTAAGACATGAGGCCCCTAGCAGGCAGCCACGCTTAGAAACAGCACACAGATAAAATTACTCCTGACCCCTGGATGGCCATTCACAAAGCCTTCTCACGTGAGGGAGCCGGTGTATGAACAGACGGGCTGCAGGCAGCCAGACAGCTGGGGCTCAACACTAGCCAGATTACACATGGCCTCTCGTCCCCTTCCACCCTCCAATCAACCCCGAAGGATTAGGAAATAACTTTTCAAACACAGCAATCGTAACTGATTAGAAATGGCATTTGCCTTGAAATTGTACACAAATATACCTATGGATAAGCTTGCTTGATGACATCACTAGAATGGGTGGGTCAAAGGGGAGGAGCCAAAGAGTTTGGAGAGCCACGGGATGCAGAAATGCATATATATTTTAGATATATTTATATAACATTAGAAATGTCTTTACTATCACTTTTGATTTATTTTATGCGTCCTTGCTGAAAAAAAGTCGAAAAAAAATGTTCCTGACCCCAAACTTTTCAACAATAGTGTATAAAAATTAAGCATAAAAGTTAGAAATGCAGAAGAGAATGTTGTATAAGTGACTTTGTCAGACTTTAGCCTACCATTGTATGTTTACAAGTGTTAGCATATTTTTATGAGTTTTGATCATGAGATGCTTTCTTAGCTATTGATGATCAGAGCTTGATGTCTTTGCTGAGCATGTCATTTTGCTTTCATTTCAGGTGGTTTCATCCCAACATCTCTGGGATCGAGGCAGAACACCTGCTCCTGACACGGGGAGTCCATGGCAGCTTTCTAGCGAGACCAAGCAAGAGCAACCCAGGAGATTTCACTCTCTCTGTCAGGTCGGCATATTTACTGTCCTGTCGTGTGCACTCCTCCACATCTGCCCCGCTGCACTTCTGCTATTTAATTCCACAGGACTCTTATGTCGGTCATTATGTTGTTTTGACCTGTTGTGGATTGTAAAGTTTAGCATGAATTGCTTCTCTCCTGTTAAATGTTTATCTGTGCGTTATTGATTTCTTAGAAGTGTACTTGTTAGTCTAGCTGGCTGTTTCCATGCCTGGTAAAGCATTAAAATGCTTGTTTGTGTCATAGATTTCTATGTCAAGTCCACATTTGTTTCATGCAGTGAAAACTCAAGAGATTACTTCATAAAATACAAACACAATAGGGAATCTTTACTAAATAGTAAAAACATTGGCTTTATCGCATAATGCATTGCATTGAGTCAAAGCACATTGAGTATTACAGCAGTTTTTTTATTAGTTGCCATTAGTATTAGAAGTTCGAACATGGATGACAATAATAAATAATACTTTCCCTCACATTTTCCAGAACCTCAGGGCTTTTAAATTGCCCCTGGGCTGGTGCTTAAGGATTACAGTGTCAGCTTGTGGGCAGGTCTGTGAGCCACTGCAGCTGCTTGTCCGATGAGTGATTGGAGAGTCGATGGACAGGGGGAAAGAGAGAAAAAAACAGACTTTCATAATAGCTTTAAGATGTGGAGGCTGTGGAGCCCCAGACCTGCTGTTTGTGGTTATGGTGGTAAGACTCTCACTGTATCTAATGTTCTCCAGAACTCAGGCCACGTGGCTCAGCTCCACCACAAGCCTTCAAGGGCTCCGGGCCGGAGCCCAGCTGCCTGTAGACTGATTTATCTGGCAAGCTGTGAAGCGATGAGGTCAGCTCGTTCTGATTATCAGATGCATGGTATATACACAAGTTAATAGGGAAGGCTGTTGAGTAGTGTATTGTTGGACACATGCTTTGTGCTTTTCAGCACCAAATTACTGGAAAATACAGACACACCTCTGTTCCAAATCCTAGTGAGCTCCCTACTGCCTACACAAGGAGCTGCCTTCTTAACTATCATGAAACCTCATAAGTGAACAATTTGGAACGCACTGTATAGGTTGCAACTCTGTGCGGCACACAAATAACGCTCCACAACTCTCGTTTGGTTTTATTAGAGTTTTACATCAGCAGACTTTGAACTTTTATTTATATTTAACAATGTTAAATGAAATCATCCACCATCTTGGATTTTTTTTTCCCAGAACTGTTAAATTCTGGAATTGCCCACAACTTTTTGTTCAAACAGAATTGTATTATATTTGTAATTCCACTTGCAGAATTAATGCAGAAATTATACTTGATTTTTAAGATTTTTGCATAATATTTAATCTTGTTTTTGACCCACATTCCTATTTATGTAGGGGTCATTCCATCTCAAATTCCCCAAAAAGTCCAAAAGAGTCATTTGCTTGACCATTATTTATGTATGTGTTTATTTATTTATTTGAATGATAAACTCTGTGTATTGGAATTGCAAAACACCAAAAAAAACACAATTTTTACTTTTATTTTACTGTTCGCTTTATAAAAAACTGGTGGTTTTACCATACCAATATACAGAGTTTTGACCATTGTCCAAACGACTGATTCGTCATTTGAGGTTTTATCATTCTCTGTATTCTAACATGATTTTTTTTACTAAAATTAATATTCATGTCAGGGTCCTGATTACCCTTTAAAGATTTATTTCGCAATAATAACTAGCAGCTGATATCTGTGACAAATATCATGGCTTACAGTAAGTAGACTCAGTAAAACAAATAAATAAATAAATAACAATAACAATAATAATCAAATAATATTTCATAGCAAGTGTGTTTGGAATGTAGTGAGCAAATTTGTAGATAAAGAAGCATAAAATTGACCTAATGCATCAGCAGCACAAGAGTTATGCAGATATCAGCTGAAAGCAAAACAAGTCGCCTCACTGCCATTCTGCCTCTCAGGCCTAATGTAGATAATGTATATAAGACCATAATTACAAAGTTATGAGGAAAAGTCTTCCCTTAAAATGCATTATTGGGATAAAGGGAGGAGTCATATTGGCAAATGGACACCTAGGGATTCCATCGCATTATCTTCCCCTCCTCCATGCTTCTGTTTCTCTTATCTGTCTCTCACCATTTTTCCTGGGTGGAAACTATTGCTCAGCGTCTGCTCTATTGTTAACTGTTAAGTAGCAGACAGAATGCTGGGAGCCGAGTCACTGCGCTGCAGTGTAACGTATGATGTGTCAGGGCCAGGTGAAATGTGTTAGGCGATGTTTCCTGTCCGGCTGTTATGGCTGTCAGGAGCAGGCTAAAGGAAGTGACCCTCTGAAACTGTTTTCACATTCACAATAGTTAGCATAGTTTGATGCACTACTTTGGGTTAAACTTTTTTATTTATTTGGTTGTTTATTTAACAGGGACAATGCAGAATAACATTACAGATGCTCTACATACAGGCTTCTAGCCAATGGCTAGTTTGCAGCCCCAGTCCCAGGTTAGGCTTTTAAAATTCAATTAAATATTACATAAAGAATGCAAAATAACAAGTACAATAAACGTAACAACAGTCTAAGACTGTGTACAACCATCAATGTTCACAAACCTGGTTTTGTTTGAACCATTTTTTTTATATTTCTCAGAAAGATGCTCAATTCCGTTTGCATTTTCAGTTCAACTGGCAAACTGTTCCAAAGCAGTGTCCCTTTAACTGAAAATGTGGATTGAGCAAATTTAGTTTTTCTCTTAGGCACTATGCAGTTCTGTGTAGTTGCACCTCTTGTAGTGATGCCTCTATTACACTGATTTACACCACCGTGAAGTTAGCACCCCATAAAAAGAAATAATCACCAAAACTATGCCATTCGTTTGTGCTGATGTGTGCCGCAAAAATGAACGTTTGTGCTGGTTTGGTGTTTGAGATATTTTTTGACCGTGTGACATCACTTTCCACCCCATGTTGCCCAAATCGCTCCAAATCGGCGCAGTTTGTTTGGCATAGTTTTGGTGATTATTTCTCTTTATGAGGTGCCTTCACGGAGGTCTGTTTTACTATTAATTGCCATATGATATCTGGAGCAAGCTTATTGACACATTTAAAAACCATTTAATAAGATATTAAGAGACAGATTCATAAAATTGTCAAAACTAAGCAAACTGTATTTTTGTAAAATGTTGCAATGATGCCATCTGATTGATTTCTTGTCTAAAATTTTTAAGGTTTGTTTATATAGGGATCTAACAGGTTTGATAGTCAATTGAGAGACCTGACTCCAAACAATCACACAATAAGACATGTGAGAAGACCATTGCATAAATATATAACTTAGCTGCTTTAAATGATAAATACGGTCTAATCATACGGTCTTTCACTGTGACTTTTATTCTAGTGACGATCAATCCAGACTCAGTGTGAAGAGAATGTGAAGTGAAAGTCTATGGAATTGTATAGCATTGTATTGTGTAACCTGAGGCAACCTTGTAGAAGATTGTTTTGCAGCCAAACATCTATTTCACAACTCCCTGGTGGCAAATGTATGTTTGACAGTCTGATGAGTTGTACAACACTTTTGTAAACAGAATTGTTTAACCCATTAGGTCCAATCAATAGGACATGTGCTCAATATGATATATATATATATATATAGGATAGACTATAAGGATGAGATATTCTCCATCTCTCCATCACAAAAATATGGACATTTGAAGAATCACATGATTTCGTTCATCATATTTTTTGTTTTGGGAGCCTAATGTGAAAAATTGTCTGCATATGTGCCGCCACATGGAGTTCTGGAGAAAAAATATCAGGCACCCTAGATGACCTTCTAGTGGTAAATTTTCCAGGTAAAAGTTGTTATAAGACTCAACAGATGTTTTCCTTTATAGTCAATTTGCCTTGTGTTACTTACATCAGCAAGATTCTGATTATCATACTTAAAATTAGATTTAAACCGTGTATTATGTTGCAGTTCCTAGTAAAGTTACTGGTGAGTAACTCACTCATTTCATTTACTCACCCAAGTCAATTTTACATTCATTTGGCAATTGGCGAGTGTTATTTTTGGGCCCTAAGTGCAACACTTGATTGTGTTAAGGAAAGACGTGTAATTTGGTAGAAAAATAGCTGAACACCACTGCCAAATTCATCCCAGAGTTTCTCTAACAAAGAAGAATGACCACAGACACGTTGATGCTCTTCATTCATAAGCATTTGTTGCTCCAGCAACAGTGATTTTACAGTGACAGACTGCACCTTTAAGCGTGGACATGGAGAGGAGCTCAGTTGCAGTATTGTGTTTCTCTCTTGGTTTCTGCAGAGGCTGGCTTTAGCAGGAAAATCAATGATGAACTCATGCTCGAAGATAAAAGTAGTCAGCAGGCATCCTTGAATCTGACTGTAGCCAGAGCTCAGTCATTCTACTCTGACTCTGAACATGGTTCAGCCTCATGCAAATGATTGAATCACATTCACACATTCTGAACATTTACATTTGGGTTGAAGGAATCTGACAGGGTGCTATAAGTCTATTATAAAATAATTAAATAAAAATAAAAACCAATAAAAATACCAGAAGAACGGCAAGTTGGCAGTTACATTCAATATTTTGTATTTAGTGCACCTGTTATATGCGATACCAAAAGAGAAAGTTCAATGTGTTTCCATTGTGTTTGCATATTTGATATTTATCAAATTCAGAAAGTACATGAGCATGAGAGTAAGATAAGGTTTTTATGTTTGCGAATATTTTAGGGGAAGTGGAGTGCAGTTGTCTCCACAAATGTCTCCACAAGTTAGCTTTTGGGGATATCCAGAGACATCTCAATTGTAAAAATGATTCATAAAATTATTTTATTTTATGTAATATAATATAATGTCATTTTGTTTTTATTTTATTCACTGTTATAAAATAACATAATTTATAGACTTCACTTAGATATATTTTTCCAGTTTTAATTAAAAAAAATTATATATAATTTTATTTTATTTACATTTTTTTAAATATTTGTTTTCTTATAATGTTATTCACAGATTTATCATCATTATTATTATTATGAAAAACAATAAAAGTGTACAGTATGACTTCATTTAGATGAAGTTTAGTGTGTGTGTGTGTGTGTGTGTGTGTGTGCATTAGTAGCCCAAGCGGACCCAGAGCACAGAGCTTCTCATCTGCTGCAGTCAGCAAGCAGCCATTAGCCCCACACTGCTGAGACACCGTGCTGCTCTGCCTCCTCTGTTACCTCCATAATGCAATTACACAGTGGAGAGTGCAATTTCACGAGCCAGGCCAGTGATGGATAGAGCAATGAATGCCTAGAGAAAGCTAGAGAAATGAAATGGGAGAGGAATCATGGTCTCATATTAGATCGGTTGCTGTTTTTCACTTGCTTTAGTTTTTCTGTAGTTTTTGTGTGTGTGTGTTTGAGCTGCATTGCTGTAGGCATGATCTGCTCACGAAGCGTTAAGTTGTGGTTTTGTGCCTGAGCACAGCTGATTATATCTATGCAGGTGTTCCTTTCTGCTTTTTCCATACGCTGCCATTTAAAGCTGCAGAGCAGTTTTTGACGGTTTTGATGACAGTATACCTGAAGTCTACTGAGAGTAATTTTCCATTAAGTGTATTCTATTTGTGATTTTGGTCGCTCCAAAACACTTTGTCCCTCGGTTTTCAACCCCCTTTTTTTCCAAATCTCTAAGGTCATACACATATGTCTAAGTAGATAAGAATGTCTTCAAGCACAGTGTCTTAGCATTTTTCTCAAATATAAATTGAGCATTATTTTCTTTTTTTCTGAAGTTCTGTTACTTAACTAATGTGTAAACCTATTATTATTATTATTATTTATTTATTATTATCAGTGTTTGCAAAGATCCATCCAAACAGCTATGTTCCTTTTAACTCGCATTACTACTGTATTTTTAATTTAAAAGGAACTGAATATGATGTTCACTGCAAAAGATCATGAGATTAATTGTTTTAACCTTTTTTTTTATCATTTCACATTGTTGTTGTTTTTAAATAAGAAAATAAAACAATTTAATTAATTTGCAATGATAGCTGCATATTTTACAGCTAAAATGTAATTTTATGATGGCTATCTAAATTTATAAAAGCTTTTGCTGGTAAATCATGGCCTACAGTGCAGATTTACACACAGATTTGAATTTGTTTATAATTGTCAGCCTGTTGTAATTGATGCTTCAAAGGCTATTATTAGTCACTCTTGCTATTTTGATAAAACCTCATTTATGTCTGCTAAATAACTGTACCATTGTAAAATATTTACATCAGCATTTAACGTGTCAGTTTTTAATGCCAACCTCCTAACTGTTATGTCTTTTCCATCTTTTCCATCCTGTCTGTCATCCCTCATGTCCTCCCTCCCTTCCATTTTCCCTGTTGTGTCCCATCTGTTTGTTCTGGGCAGGAGGAACGATGAGGTCACCCATATTAAAATCCAGAACTCGGGGGACTATTATGACCTGTACGGAGGGGAGAAGTTCGCCACGCTGGCTGAATTGGTCCAGTACTACACCGAGCAGCACGACCTCCTGCGGGAACGCAATGGAGATGTTATCGAGCTGAAATACCCCCTCAACTGCAAAGACCCGACGTCTGAGAGGTACGGCACCTCCAGATCCACCCAGAGCACTTAGAGCTTGACAGTGGCATCAGTTTGGGCAGAAGAAATCCTGCCCCCTAGTGTTCAAACCCCAGAGAGGGCTGATCGTTGGAAAGGAAGAGTAGCAGACTGATGGCACGTCAGGCTGTGGTTTGTTTGTCAGCAGTTTACTGTGCTTATCTTGATTTCATGACTACCAGTTTGTTTTAGCACTGTGGAGCAGGTCCTTCACTGATTCTGTTTGTGTTTGATGTTTATGTGTTAGCGGTCCAGTCTCATTTTGGAGTCTAGTGTACTTTGTAACTTCCTTCGCCTAAACATATTTGGGTTTGGTGTTTATAGGGCTGCAACATCCTCTAGGTTGTGAAATCAAAGTGAAATATTTCTATACATAAAGCATTATCGATGAAAAACATCATATTTACATTCAAAGGTAATATATGGTTTGTTTTTGTGGTTTTTCCAGTTTGTGAGCGAGTGCCTCCCACACATATCCTCATATCATGACAGCTCACACCGTCTTTACATTTGTTCATTTTCTGACCACAAACTATAGTTTACACTATAGTTTCTATAGTGAAAGTTGGAAATGTGCATTTCAAGTAAAAAATTTCAAGTTTTTGTGGGGGGTGGGGCAGCCATTATTAATCACTTACATTACGATGAGAAGGTTTGCATATGAAACATTGCATGGAACATGTGTGTTTAGATGCAGAGATTATGATTGTTGTGTTTTTGCTGATTTTTTACTATTTGAATTCTTACTATTTAATAGATTTCAAAACACAGATCATTTATTCCAGAAGGAATTCATTCATGATTTCTGAAAGATCGTGTGTCACTGGAAACTGGAGTAATGGCTGCTGAAAATTCAGATTCACCACCACAGGAAAAAAAAAATTTCGGTGCATTTAAGAAAAACACTATTTGTATTTCTGTGCCTCATTGTTGTGTTTTACCTGTTCTCAGGTGGTATCATGGGCATCTCTCAGGGAGAGATGCTGAAAAGCTCCTTACGGAGAAGGGCAAATCCGGCAGCTTCCTGGTGAGAGAGAGCCAAAGTAAACCGGGAGACTTTGTGCTTTCCGTCCTCACTAATGAAGAAAAGCATGAAAATTTAGACCGCAAGACTAAAGTTACCCATGTCATGATCCGTTATCAGGTAAATATGGAATAAAACTTCAGCATTTTCTCAAGAACAGAAAGCTCAGCCTTTTTAAAGAGATATTCTGATCTCTTCTACCAGGATGGAAAATATGATGTAGGAGGAGGGGAGAGGTTTGACACTTTGGCAGATTTAGTGGAGCATTATAAGAAAAACCCCATGGTTGAGAAGAGTGGAATTGTTGTACACCTTAAACAGGTGAGTAAATTAAGCCTGAAAGCAATATATTTTTTCCACACAAACAGTGAATTATGAATGCAAAAAACAATTATGCAAAATAATAGGGATGCACCGATACTGGTATCAGTATCGGGCCCGATACTGGTCTCCTGTACTCGTACTCGTTAAAATGACCCGATACCAAACGCCGATACCACACAGCATGTGATAAGCACCATATTCAGACAAAGAAACACCGACAACAGACAGCAGAAAGGAGTTAAGGATGTCTACTACGAAGTATATGTATGCAAAATAATATACACTAGCGTTCAAAAGCTTGGGGTCAGTAAGATTTTTATTTTTATTTTTGGACAAAAAAATTCATACTTTTACTCAGCAAGGATTGATTAAATTGATCACAAATATTGACAGTAAAAACATGTTATGTTATAATGTTACAAAATAATTCAATTTCAGTTATTTAATTAATGTAACTTTCTATTAAAAAATGACTCAAGTAATGACTGCTGAAAATACATTACAATATAAAACAGTTATTTTAAATTGTAATATTTCACAATATAATATCAAACAAATCCAGCCTTGGTGAGCATAAGAGACTTCTTTCAAAACATTTAAAAAAAGTAATACTAATTTTTTGAGCATATTGGATCGTTTTTTGAAACCTAACATGACCTAACTAACATTTCTGTATAAATATTTTGTTTTAAATGTTTAGCTTGAAGTGTGTTTGTGCTTTAATCCTTTTAATTAAATGCCACTCTTTTAACCCTCATAATTACATTTAAGGTCCTTTTTACATTTTCTTGTTGTTGTTTTTTATCTTTCTTTCTCTATGTACCAGCCATTCAATGCCACAAGGATAAATGCAGCAAACATTGAAAACAGGGTACGAGAATTAAATAAAGTAGCTGACAACTCGGAGAAACCCAAGCAAGGCTTCTGGGAAGAATTTGAGGTATTTCTGTCCATATTCATTCTTCTACTCATATTTTCTGTTCATCATGGGATGTGATGATTCAGTCCAGGTTTTGTTTGAAAGAATAGACAGCTTACTTTCCGTTGTAGTACACGCATTAAACCTCAGAGGAGTGTTTGATATGAGAGTTGTTTATAGAAAGACTATCTGCTTGCTGACCTCTCAAGCTGCAGTTCCTGTTGGGCGGTAACTGTCTAGATAAATGGGACATTCCTGCAGGGGGTGCTGACTTTAACATAACATCTCATTACACAGCAAAGTTAGAATGAATACTTTTCAAGGGTTCATTACTTGGTACGTGGAACCACATTTCATCCTTACTTTCTTTATCTTGTCCCGTGGTTCTGTAGGTTTTACAGCAGCAAGAATGTAAACTCCTTTACCCCAGGAAAGAGGGGCAGAAACCAGAAAATAAAAACAAGAACAGATATAAGAACATACTACCATGTGAGTTACTCTCTTTTATGTACATTATTTTTCAGGTTTCATAATGGACAGATCTGTTTCATTATTTAATGATAGAGCAACAGGTATCTCCAGGGCTCTTGTTCCTGCTTTGATCATCATTTTCTCTGTTGCAGTTGACACCACTCGAGTGCAGATCGAGGAGGCGGATCCTGACGTGCCAGGCTCCGATTACATCAACGCTAACTATATCGGAGTAATCCCCCCGCTTCACTCATAACGCTTACATGTCAATCTAAATGTCAAGCTTTTGCTGGGTTACTGGAACTGTGATCAATAATTGTACACACTGTATGTTCTTTATAATCTGTATGTTCTGTATAGTCCTTATTGATTGTTTTTTCATTTAGAGCATGAATGAAGAAGGTCGTCATATGGGTGAAGGTAAAGTGTTTATCGCCACTCAGGGTTGCCTTCAGAACACTGTCGTAGACTTCTGGAAAATGGTGTACCAGGAAAACACTCATGTTATTGTCATGACAACTAAGGAGATGGAGAGAGGACGGGTGAGGTCCAGCCCTGGATGAAACAATGTTGTTGTTTTTTTGTTTTTTGTAGATTTGTTGGTTATGAAATTAAATTCACAAGATCTCACAATTTTCTCTGAAATGATCAAAAAATGCACAGCACATATAATTGCAAAATGTAAAAAATATAAATAAATAAATAAAAATAATTGTATTGTCTTAATTTAACGTTTCATTTAACATTTTATTAGTTCATTTAACATTTTATTTTTATTAAATATAAAAAAAAAAAAAACAGGTAAAAAATAAATGTAATTCAAAATTTGAAAACATTCTTAATGCTTATTTTGAGAAGTTTAGTGCTCCGTTTTAAATTCAAAACATCACTATTTAACTAAATGTACAACACAAATAATTTTTTGTAACTGAAAACTGAAATTCTATCTATAGAATAAGTGTGTGCGGTACTGGCCGGACTTAAATTCAACAAAGGAGTTTGGGAAGGTGTGTGTGAAGAATATTGAGGAACACACAGCTCAGGACTACATACGGCGAGAGCTTGAAGTCACACGTCTAGACAGGGTAAGAGCACTCTGATGACAGTTGAGATGATGGTACTGGAGGGCAGGCATGACCTTTGACCTTTTTGTTTACAGTAGCAGCTTGGAGAGAACCTTCTACACATTACTTTAGTGACGTGTTATGTAAAATTTTTGTACAAGTCCAGTTTAGATGCAGTCTTTTTTCTTAATTTTGTTTAATAATCTGATGTTTTTTTTTTTTTCATCTGTAATAAAGAGAGAGCCTCCCAGGTGTATCTGGCACTATCAGTACCTGAGCTGGCCAGATCACGGTGTTCCCAATGAACCTGGAGGAGTCTTGAGCTTCCTGGAGCAAGTCAACAGAACCCAGAGTGCCATTCCAGAGAGTGGACCAATAGTGGTTCACTGCAGGTATAGCACACCTCACTTATCCCTTTGACTAATGTAGTTTTGAGAGTGCCATAACAAAAAAGAATTGCTGAACTGAGTTGATTATATCAGGTGTCAACACAGTTGTTTAAAAATACAACATTTTCCCTCATCGTGTGCTCTATAATCTAAACTTCTATTTGTCATTCTAGTGCAGGGATTGGAAGAACAGGCACAATTATTGTAATTGACATCCTTATTGATATCATAAACAGACAAGGTAACTGTTTTATACAAAATTATCTCTGTATTGAATTTTATGCCTCTTGATGATAAAAAATAACACAACTGAACTGAATCTCTAAGGGTTGGATTGTGACATCGACATCCCAAAGACCATTCAGAGAGTGCGCCAGCAACGATCCGGTATGGTTCAGACCGAGGCCCAGTACAAGTTCATCTACATGGCTGTTCAGCAATACATTGACACCGCTCAGAAGAGACTGGAAGAGGAGCAGGTATTTACATACTTCATTTCACCTGATAATAATAATAAGACATATTCACTGATAGGACTGTCAAAGTTGATCAAAAATAATTACTTGATGAGTTTGATATTAAAACTTTTTTGTGCAACTGAGAAAAGTGAAGAGAACTTCTGCATAAATTTAGCTTTCTCCAGTGCCGTTTGTAGGATACAGTATGCATATACACTACCATTTAACATTTTGGGGTCAGTAAGGTTTTTCAGTGTTTTTGAATGTCTCTTATGCCCACCAAGCTGCATTTATTTGGCGAAAAATACAGTAAAAAAAAAAAACAATCCAAATCCAATCCGATTAATTTTTTTAGTGCCGTTTGTAGGATACAGTATGCATATACACTACCATTTAACATTAACATGTCTCTTATGCCCACCAAGCTGCATTTATTTGGCGAAAAATACAGTAAAAAAAAAAAACAATCCAAATCCAATCCGATTAATTTTTTTAAAAGACTTAATTGAATTGATTGAAATGGTTAACTGAATTGATTAACTTAAGTACAAAGGAATTTAAATATTTGACATCCCTTATTTATATAAATTAAAATGCATAAGTTTGAGATTCCTTGTTTTTTTTTTTCTTTTGCAGAGGAATAAAACAAAGGAGAGAGAGTACTCTAACATCAAGTACCCACAGATGTCAAATGCCAGAGCCAAGCCAAACATGAGCTCGTCTTGCTCTTCATCTGTGTAAGTGCTGATTTCCTGTTGTGCACGCAAACACACACTTTGAAAAATGGCCCACACAGTGTTGTTACGGGAAAACAGTTAATGAGTTTCTTTTGGTAAACTGTACTATCTCCTACACTTCCTCAATTCTAAATGTATTTATTGCTAAGTGAATCATTTTCCATCAAAAGGGTTCTGACGCTGCTCTGAGTCAGTTGTTCTAGAACAATAAACACAATATGCAACTACATACAGTACATCAAGTCATAAAATGTGTTTGTAACAGTGTCAGTTTCGATTTTGGAACATCCGTTTTGACCCCTATAATCGAATAGGTGTAATTTCAGTCCTCTTTATTTCAGTAACACGCATCTTTTCAACTCTTCCACAGAATGAACGATGACTCTGGTGTTTATGAGAATTTGAACATCAAAGATCCAAAGGGCTCCACCAGCAGCAATACCAGGAGATAAGATACTGTATGTGGGATGCCGTCTCAGGAACTCTGCGAGTATGTTTTTCCACCCTCGCTCTCACAGTGCTTCACATTGCTGCAGCCATGCTAACATGCACACACACACACACACACACTTGCATCAAGGCTGTTGAAGTAGAGAGAAAGACGGTAAGGAACAGATGGGGGTGAGAGTTGTGTCTTTGTTGCAGCCCACCATCAGAAAAAGTATAATCTTACAGAACAGCACTGTATGCCAAATGGCCTTGAAAATAACACCATACTTCAAAGAATACACACAACTACTGATGTTTTCAAAGGTTAGTATGCTTTCTAAATACTTACTTTATAAACGAATAAATGCATAAAATACAATCTGTAAAATATAGCAAAATAATAGTAAAGCAATGCATTTTATTATAAATAATAATCATTTCTTGTTTTTCTTTTTTTGTTTGTTTAAAAAAAATTCATAGATTTTCTGTTCTTTTGAACTTTCTATTCATCAAACAAATCCTAATAATAATAAATGTTTCTTGAGCACTAAATCCGCATGTTAGAACGATTTCTGAAGCATCGTGTGACACTGAAGATTGGAGTAATGGCTGCTGAAAATTTTGCATTGCCATCACAGGAATATGTGACATTTTAAAATATACATTTAATTTAAATAAAAATCAGTTCTTTTAAATTGTCATTTTTCACATTATTACTGTTTTTGCTGTATTTTTGATCAAATAAATGCAGCCATTACTTTTTAATGACTGATGATGACTATTATAAGTTTTAATTTCATAGATTTTTACTTTGGTCTTTAAAGTCTCATAATTCATAGGATTGGGAATTATGTATTATATTAAAGTTATCTGTGTAGGCATATCTGACTGAAATCTAGTTAGTTATTGGTAGACTGAATAGCAAAAACATTTCCAAATCATATCCATAGAGTATGTGGTTTGGATTTCAATTAAACCTTTTTTTTATTTTTCGGACCATAGTTAAAATATTCAATTTTGTCTTGCAGAATTTGTCGGAAGGCTCAAAGGGATGTGTCCATAAAATGTCAATTTTTCCTCCTCTTTCTATACTGACAGCTTGATACTCAGCCTTTGTAAAAGAAAGTCATTTGGCATCTTGCTGACGCCTACATCATTACTATAGCAACCAGTGTACAGTAGATACTCCAGATAATGACTCCACTGCCTGAACTAATGCATCAGATTTGACCATTTGCAAAAGAACCAAGAAGTATGTGTGAAAGTGGCACAATTGTTTAAAGAATGCATCCCTAAATGTTCTCTTCCTTTGCTTTGCAGTTCCAGAGGTGCTGTGTAGAAGCACCTGATCATGGAGTGACACTGGATTACAGCACTGGGGGGAGGGGGGCACCAGCAGCACCTACACTGAGGCGAAGCCGCCCAGCTGCTCGGCTAGAGATTCCACCGAAATCTCCAACAGCTCCTCTCTTCATTTCCTGACTGACTACGTCTAAGAAACTCACACTCCAAAACCAAGTGCCTAAGCAGCAGCTGAAATTGTTCCCGCTAAGGACGCGTGACTTGGTGCTTTCTCTCCCCACTTCTAGTCTAACAAGCCTCTCTACACTGCACTAAGCTACATGATGGTTTGTATATGTGTGAAATATACATGAAATATTAATATTTACACTCAGTGACGTAACTTTGGATGAAGCTACGCTATTTCCATGCTGTCTACGGCTGTTTCCAGACCTTGCTTTGTCTACTGGATGTCATCTACTGTAACCAAAGACCTTTGATATATATCTCAGATGCAGCGGTTATTTGCGCTCCGCTGAGTGATGCTCGTGGCACGGTGATATAAGAAGAAGAGAAGTACAACGCCCAGCGTCAAGAATCCCCCCTTTTCTTTACATTCAGAGCATATGAGAGGTGATTGGTCAAAATAAAGTTCGACCAATGATTTGGATACCTTATGTAAGTAGGTGTTTTAAATGGGCTGATTTGGTACAGTGTGGTAGAATCTATACAGTATGTGCCAATTAGCAGCCTGTACATCATATTCATAAAAGCTTCTGCTTTGATGCTTTTTTATTGAGCTTTACCTCCAGGCTAATGAACAGTTGGAGGGAGTCAAGTGCTACTGTCAATCAAAGGCTTATCAACCAATCAGGCTGCCTCTTCATCAACGTGCTCCTCCCTCTATGCGTCGGCTTTCTTGTTCTGAAAACATCAGGTGAGCCTTTATTAGGTAGGGTTTTGTTTGTTTGTTAATAGTCATTTTGTTTGCAACTATGATTCCTTTAGAGCAATTGTATCTTTTCTTGTGATATTTGTGAATGTGATTATGAAATCTAGGCCTGGCATTTTTTTATATAATGCATTTCTCGTATTTTTGACTATATTATTCCACATTTTCCTCCTAAGAGACACATTAAGCTCTTTTATCACATATAAACAGGGTATGTGTGTATTGCGGTGTTATAAATGGCCCGATAAAGCTCTTTATGTAAAGAGCGGGTTGTGATGATTGCACTGAGGAGGCCTTCAAATGAAAAAAAAAAAACGTAAAATGAAAAACGTGGTGTTACTAAACCTCTACAAGGGAGGGGGTACGTCAGGATGCATTTCGGTGGAGACTTTAACTAAAAAGGAGGCAGGCCAGATGGCCTGCAGCTAAGATTAAAGAAATAGATTTGTGTAGGGCGAAAAAAGTCATTTAAAACATGGCCGTAATCCACACGTAGCTATTATTAGGTGAGGTCAGCAGTGATGTCATAAGATGTTATATATACGTTACCAGGTCAGTAAGGGTTGGGGGTCAGTAAGATTTTTTTTTTTTTTTTAAGAAACTAATACTTTTATTTAGCAAGGATCCATTAATTTATCAAAAGTGAAAATAAAGACTTTTATAATATTTAAAAAATGTTCTATTTTAAATAAATGCTTCTTTTTTTTTTTGTATCCATCAAAGAATCCTGAAAAAAAAAAAGTATCATGTTTTCCACAAAAAAATTAAGCAGCACAACCTTTTTTAACATTTGATGATAATAAAACAAAAATCATGTAATACTGAAAACTGGAGTAATGGCTGCTTTGCCTGCACAGGAATAAATTATTAGAGACTTCTGTCAAAAACAGTAAAAAATCTTACAGACAAAAAACTTTTGAATAGTATACATCTTGGCTTAGATAAAGCAGGACATAATGTATGTGATTAATCAGCATGTGACTGTGAAAGACTGTGATGTCATGATCTGAAGGGCTACCGGACATGTTCAGAGGGAGGCCTGGGTCTGCTTCTTTTGCACTTAAATGGATGAAATGTTTGGGTTTTATACTAAAGTACCAGTTTGTTAGACGGTCCAGAAAGTAAAAGCAATGCCACTGCATATGATAATCATTATCCATGGAATGACTGACTGATTGAATGAATTTGTGATTTATGTACCTGATCGTGTGACAGCAATGTACTACTGGCATCTGAAAGCTTGGAAGCTGTTTGTCTGCTGTTTAAATTTGTTTTATTTTAAACTCTGTGAAAATGGGTAAAGGGTCAAAAATGTAATGACATATTAAGACTTGAAATTCAGTTTGAACTGCTGCAAGGTAGTGTCTATGGCTGTCAGAATGTCCTTTTGTTCGGACTATTTTTTTGTTCATATGCCATCAGTGTGGTGTTCTGCGTTACACATAATTCTTTTTCTTTTCTTTTTTTCTTTTTTTTTGGTCAGTTGATTTGTTGTAAATTGTACATTTTATTTGTTTGTTAATACAGTGATGGAAATATTCACAACCGTTTTGCATATTATTTTAGGATGATGTTAACATTATTATTATTATTACTATTATACAAAACATCAACAGTTACAAAGCTTTCTGCTTGCATTATCACAATTTCAAAGACTTCTCTTTAAATTTACTTGAATACTATGTTGGTGGGTTTTTTTATCTCTGTTGGTGACCAGTAGGTTTGATCTGAATCATGTCGTGCTGATTGTCCTTGTGTGATAAAGACTGTGTTCCCTCTTGCACTGGTTCAGCCTAAAATGCCTTCTGCCCTGAAAGATACAACTGATGTAAAGACTTGCATTTCAAATGACAATACAGGACTAGTTATTGCATAATAAAGCATACACTGGGAACTTTCAACTAATTGTCTTTGACTCATTTCACCTTGCTCCAAACAAACAGTTGTTGACCCATATTTTATTTCCTTCCCGCTTCATAGTTTCCTTCTCTCTTCATGGTTTAATAATGAACATCTTAACATTAGTTTATTTTAATAAAAAAACACCTGGAAGTAGGAAACTGGTAAATCATCCATATACAAAACACACACAGTGGATCAGTTTACGTGGGTGTGAGCGTGTTCACAGGACCAGTCACCGCAGGGCTTATGTTTCAGACGGTTATTCTTTGAGGCGTGTTTGTTTAACCGTCCCAGAGCAGGAAGTGATAAATTAGGGCCATGTGAATCTGTTTATCATTATTGTACCTATTAAAACTGAAAAACATTCCATGACACCATTCCTTGAACTTCCTTGTGTGGTTTACAGCAACAGTTCTTTATTTTTTGTAAACAAAATACACTTCATGGGCTGTAATACAATCAAATAAAAAATATATACATGAATGTACAAGTAAAAAACATTCTGCTTTCTTTGGATTAAGCAGCAGCCAAATGTACTGTTCTCAAGTCCAGTCATTTCAATAGAAATCTGTGCAATCATCTGGAAAAAGTTCTCAAAACAGATTTCACTCATGTTCATGTTGGTAATGCAGATTTGCCATGTTGACCAACAGAAAGCTGCTGTGACTTGCATTTCACATCATTACACTACTGACAATGGACCTTTTTTGCCCGAAAAACTGCACCAAAATTGTGACAATACTTTGTATTGTTTTTGCAAAAATGTTGTTTTGATCAATGCAAGCAGACATTTAGCCATCAATCAGTTTTGTCACACTTGTCCACGTGCTGTAAGGTGACATAATGATTCCGATACAGCTCTTCAGTCTTTACCACAGTCCTGCTGCTTGCCTTAACTCCTTGAGCACCCAGCAGGCTTTGCAAGGAGGTATGGATGTACTGTAAACTCACACCGGTCATCTTGATTTAGCAAGTCCAGTAACAATCGAGACATGTCTATCTTACTTATACGTTGACTGTGGTAGTAGAAGGTGTGGTAGTAGACATCTGCAAGTTCTGGGACGCACAACGCATTGAGCCCGTCGTGACGATGCACTGCAGGGGCCACAGAACAATCCCCAACAGCAGCACCATGAGGAATATAAATAGCAGCAAACGCTTCCAATCCATCAGTCGTTCCAGAAGCCCAAGTCGCGGTCGAGTTTGGGAAGAAGATACAGTGCTTTGTCCACTGGCCCCAATATCGACACAGATGCAGAACGCTGGCACACCTGGAATGTCTATTGGCCGCTGGTAGCACAGCCTCTCCCCGTCCAGCCACACCTGCTCCTCTTGCTGCTGGTGGACGGGCAGACTACACAGCACCTCCTGGCTGGTGGTCAAAGCCGGAGGCCCCTTTTTTGGGATGGTAGTGGGCTGGCGGCAGAAGGGGCAGGAGATTTTAGAGTTTTGGGGGTCCATGGAGGTGGTCATAATGCGGGAAAGGCACTCGAGGCAGAAGGTGTGAGTGCAGTCCAACTGTTTTGGCGTTTTGAAGACGTTGTCGTAGGTGTTGAAGCAGATGGAGCACTCAGGATGAGAGCTCACCCTCTCCAGGTCTGTTTCCAGCGGGACCACCTGGGTGTGCCACACCGCAGGGTTCGGCTCCATCTCACTGGAATATGGTCTTCCACTCTCTTACTCGTGAGGATTCACTGGAACAAGCGAGACAAACCTCTCAAAATCACCTCTAGGTTCATTCCATAGGCTCTAAACCAAAACTAGGGCACAGCTTACATTTACCGCCAGGTGATTTATGATGCATGTGGACAGCACTGAGAATAAATACACATTTATATGGACATTACAGTGCAAACAGAAATGGTACACTGAACAAGAAACCCAAGCAAGAAGATAGATTCAAAGTCATCATCATGCCTTTGTATGATGCCCTTTAAACAAATTAACTGTTACTTTGAGTTGGTCATCAGTTCTACAAAGAACTTGTTTCTGTGCATTCACTGTTACAAATTGTATTGCATTGTTTTGTTTCAAACCATTTGCCCACCTGCGTTACCTTGCTTTAGACCAGGGGTGTCAAACTCAGTTCCTGGAGGGCCGGAGCCCTGCAGAGTTTTGTTCCAAACCTGCTGCAACACATATGCCGTGTCATATGTCAGCCTTCAAATAAGGCTGAAGGACTTGATTAGTTGGATCAGGTGTGTTTAATTAGGGTTGAATCTAAACTCTGCAGGGCTCCGGCCCTCCAGGAATTGAGTTTGACACCCCTGCTTTAGACCATACACTATTAAAGTTTTTTTTTTTTCAATGGTTCTTTGAAGCATTTAATTTTTTTTTTTACTGCTTTGGAGATTACAGTTCTTGATAGTTTTTCAGATAAATATATTGGTTTCTGGGTTGATGCACCGGTACATGGTGTTTTCTAAAGATGTATACAATAAAAAGTTCTTAAAAAGGTTTTTCAGTGGTTCTTTGCTTAACTTTAGGTTCAGCAAAGAACCATTTTTCTCTGTATACACTAAAAATAAAGGTTCTTTACGTGCATCAATGGTACTATGAAGAACCTTTGTTGTTGAACAAGGTTATTGTGGAAAGAGTTTCTTTAGGTTAATAAAATGTGCTTCACAAAGAAAAATGATGGTTTTAAGAACTTCTTATTAAGAACCATGGGCCTCATTTATAAAACGTGCGTACGCACAGATTTGATCGTAGAGTGTGCGCACGCAAAAATCCACGGCAACGTTCATATTTATAAAAACGGTCTTTGACGTAGAAAAGAGCTTAGCGCCACGTCAGGGTCTGAGCAGACGTACGCACTTTTGTTTGCCCGAGTGCTACAGGTTTTTGAAAATATAAGTCCTTCTTGCCGCTTGTAAAAGATTTGGACATTGTCAGGTGCTCTTTTATAAGTCAAGGACATTAATTAGACATTTAGACATTAGACATTAGACACGTTTTCTGTGCGTACGTTCGTTCTATGAATCACACGTACGCACTTTGAGAAATGATCGTAAAATCAAATTTAGGATTCTTTCTACGCAGTATTTTATAAATGAGGCCCCATGTCTTCGCTCATTTATAGTGTCCAAAAGTTCTTGGTTTTCAGAATAACTAGAGAATAAAAAGTTTATAAGGTTCTGTGGCATTAAGTTGTAAAAAGGTTTTGGTTCTAATTATGATCTATTTTTAAGGATGTACAGAAGTTTAGTAAAGGACAAGACCGCATGAAACACCCGTGCTTACAATGTTGGTAATACACAGACTGCTTTGTTGTCCTTGTTCTGCCAACGTCAGCACTACTGTCCTTCAGAAACCCTTTCAGCACAATAAGGCTCTCTAAAAGTCATCGCTCCACTGGTCCTGGCATTTGGAGCTGAGAAGAATTTTATCAACAAGGTGACTCTAAAGCTCACTACATTGTATAATACAGTGAAGTATTTTGCACAGCCCATCCTGAGCTAAATAATATGTGCATCTAATCTAGCCCTTCTTTTAAGTGGTTTTGTACCTGCACAGGTTCAGGTGGGGGTTTGGTTGAGAGCAGATGGCCTGTTCACAAGTCCTGCAGGGCAGACCTATGTGTATGTGTGTGCATGTGTGTGTTTCTTTCTCCATCCTTGCACTGCACAATGCTCCTGTTTGTTCTCCATTATATTGGTCTGGCTTTGGCATTCCTGGAGAACAGGCCGGTGCCCAGGCAGCCAGTCTCTCAGCACTGTGTAAAACCCCCAGACTAAAAACCATGGCCTCAAGAACACCTGCGGTCCGAGTCATTTCTGTCTATCTCCTTTCATGACCTACACCTCAACGTAAAACTGTTTGACCACCATTAGTGCACGAGTTCTTTGTTATTCATTGACTCAATCGCCTCTGTTGTTCCCCAGGCAAACACACTAAGGGTTGACAATGTTCTTGACCTGATTCTCCTTCCCTGTGTGCAACGGGCCCCGATGCTTGAACTTTCACATGACGCTCTCAAATCTACAGATCCCGTTTGATAACAAGAACCATTAGGGAAGGGTTTGAAAGTAGCTCCACTACTTTGATATAATGTCTAGGTTGAAGCCCAAGGACAAAACTGCAGTTAGCTAATGCACAGATTATGTGCTTTTATCTGGGAAAGGTCATAAACGGTTTAGGTGAAGCCCTGTTGACCCCTAGATTTTGGTCTCCCTAATTTCATTTGCATATAAATGGCTTCACCAGCATTCTGTCAGTTTATTTAGTTTGGGCAATTTGTGTGCATGACTGTTTTGACATCAACAATGAAAATACCCTGAGAATTTCAAATTCTAAATGCATATTTTATCCATTGGTATGCGCATTGTACTTTGTCTTAAAATCCTTAAACTAAGTACAATTTATTGCTACCTTATTAGTTATTAGTCTAATTTTAATATGTAATTTTTAAAATTGATCTTTATTAGTCTATATTGGATATGTAATTGTTCATGCACTTTAAAAACGCTAATAATTTAATAAGAATTACACTGTTTTGAGCAAAAATCAAAATAAATATCCATTTTCCATAATGTACATTATAATGTTGAGATTCTTAAATTCCCTTGTAGTATTTAAAGCAATTTTATTTTTCTTATTTATTTTTATTTTTTAGTGTTTTATTTTCTCAACCTATTTTTTTTTCTTTCTTTTTTTAGTCTGGTTTTATGATCAGATTTTTTTTATTAGTATTGTATTGTTATGCATATGTGGAATGTAAACTCTAAAAGTTTTATCAGACCTCTGAGAACACTTTGTGTGCTCCACTTTGACTTGCAGTAACTTCACTTTACTCTCCAATATTGTATATCTTACTCTATGTTATTCTCCAGTCTTCTCAAACAAGATTAGAATCACACAATATAGGCAGTTAAAGTTAACGTCCCTTGGGGCATTGAGTAACCCATCCAGTTTTTCTTCACTTCAGTTCTATTTCCAAACGGCTGCCCTTCTGTATATCAGCCGAAGTACCGCCACATGTGGCAGACAATATTGTACATGTTCTTACCTGTTCTGATAACTTGAGCTCTAGTGTTATCCTTGTTCCAATGATTCCTCTTTTATCTTCTCATCACTTTGCCTCCCTAAGGACACAAATGCATTATCAGCTCTGGAGCTGTCAGCAATCCTTTTGATAATGTAATGTCCTCCTCTTAGGAGTCTGTTAAAAGTGGAGCTGAATGCAGGTGGGCTGCCGGTGCCTGTCGCGCTCCTTCTCAGTGTCTCGTGTCCACTCTTCGTGTCCACTCTCACCTGCCTCAATTTATCCACTCTCTTTCAGCACTCGCTATGGAAATGACACTGATAGGCAGGAACAATAACATGGCCTTGAGGGAGTGCCAGAGACGGGGGAGGCGGAGGGTTGGGATGAAGGAAAGCATATTCATAGTATAACATTTCCATTCTCTTCATTTGCCCATCCTCTTTTTTTCTTTCTCTGTTGTTCAATCTTCCCCAATCGTTTCCCAGCATGTTGCATACTTTTATATAATCTGATTGGTTACACTCTAAAAAATTCTGGGTTAAATATAACCCAGCGCTGGGTTAAAAAGGGACAAACCCAGCTATTGGGTTGTTTTGACCTAGCGGTTGGGTTCAAAACAACCCAACCGCTGGGTCAAAACAACCCAATATCTGGGTTTGTCCCTTTTTAACCCAACGCTGGATTATATTTAACCCAGCATTTTTTAGAGTGTAGTATTATTACTTCCTGGAATTTCAGAAAATACCAACACTTACTTACAATTGGGCATTTCACTAACATTTTATCTTCACACTTGAAACTACCATAGTCAGTACACATGCCTTCAGAAAGTTGTCTGAAGATGTCAATATCTTTTAAATGTCGGTACAGTCTTGTGCACATGATAAAGCTACAAAAACAGTGCCAAAGCAAACATTATAGCCTTAGAGAAGGCTAACACTTGAATGGTTTTCTGTGTATATCTAATTAGCATCTCATTTTTGAATGAGGGTTATTGTCATTATTATTATATGTATAACTGATCTGTAAGATATTATATGCATGAATTAAGCTAGGGCTTCTTTATTTGAGTCTTTAAACGTCTTTAAAAAAAGTTTGTTACTGGTTAGCATTAGACAAACAAACAATGGCAACAATAAAATCATGAGGTAGGCTACCATTTACTTTTACTGTGATTTGCCACTCTAGTTTTGGTTACATTGTTATAAGGATAAGATGGAAAAATTGATAACGCATCATTAAACTGAGCTGTTTGCTTACATCTGATTTTATGACATTATAAGATGTTATGCGAATTGTCAGGGATACCTGCAACTGCTGACTTTCTTGTACTGGTTATAGAGCAGCTTAAGCACAACACAGTATCTGTTCATGGCAAAAAGAACTGGTTAAGATCATGTTTAGTCAGGAATTCAATAAATTTAGTTTACACAATACGGAAGCCAGACAGTTGACAATAATTTAAAAAATGAGATGACAATAATCAAAGCCAATCACATAGAGATCATCTCTAAAAGAATATTCAATACATGAATACCCTTTATTTGTGAGTCAACCTGTAGGAAGTAAACAGACAACGACAACAAAGTACTTAGAGTGAGTCAAACGGATGGTAATCTGTTCATCTAATATAACCTAATCCCCAATAGTCAATATCAAGTGCTCCACTTTCGGACTCTTGTCATTCCTCTGCATCTCATTCCACAGGAATGTGGAGAATGCATGACCGATACTTCTCTGA
Organism: Sinocyclocheilus rhinocerous; assembly: GCF_001515625.1. Lineage (NCBI taxonomy): Eukaryota > Metazoa > Chordata > Actinopteri > Cypriniformes > Cyprinidae > Sinocyclocheilus > Sinocyclocheilus rhinocerous. The sequence goes on from NW_015653472.1 coordinate 1,150,755, forward strand.
TGGTCTCACATGATCACACAACAATGCTTGCCCAATTACCTGTGAAACACTGATGAGGCTAAATAAAGGCAGTTCTGACTCTAGAGCTGACTTTAAATCAGTGGTGAGTAACATGAACACCTTATAATGCAAGAAAGTAATATTCTTTCTCAGAATAGTTTGCAGTAACATGCTGCTATTTAAATCTTTAGTCAACTGAAACCATCCCTCTAAACGTGTTTTAAATTCAGTTTGTGGATTATTGTGGATTTATGTGGATTGTGTGTTAAAATATGAATGCTATTTCTTTTTTTTTTTTTTTATCATTTCTGAATTTATTTGCCCCTGATTTACTATCATGATACTGAATGATGAGATAAGATGTAGTTACCTAGATGTGAATCTAAAAATAGTCTAAATATAGCAATCTACAGCTAAATAGGTAATGATGGTTGTTAACATTTAGTGCACTTTTTCTTTTATGAGTAGAAAAACTTTGGGAAAACCCCTTCTTACTCTAATGAGGATAAATGATCCTTTCCTCGTAGTAATTCATTTCACAATTAATTACCAAAATGAATTACACTTGTTAAATATTTCCCCTGGGGTCCAAAGTTAAGCCCTCTGTTCTCCAAATGTGCTTCAGTGAGTCAGAGGTGCATGTTTGGCATGTCTTGTGATCCACTGATCCACATGATAATATAGTAGGCCAATCTGATAATATGGAGAAAATTATTTATGGACCACATGTTCACCTTTGTCAACCACACAAAAGAATACATTACTGCTGCAGAAGGTTGAGGTACTTGTTGCTTTGTCATGCATGTGACTATGCGTCCAACCAAAAACAGCATGTGGCTCAACAGCTTCAGAGTCGAGGGGGAGTGTGTGTGTGTGTGTGTGTGTGTGCATGATGTTTACTGAAACAGATTCTGACCCGAGTCTTTACTGGAGTAATAAAACTAACGGCTGTCCCCCTGCCCTACAATACCACATAAACTCCACATACCCTAGTAAAAAAGTAATATATTTAAAATACATTAATTTCATACTAAGTATAGTGCAAATCTATCAACATATTTACTAACATATATATAGACTTACTGATATAAAAAATTATAATTAAACCTTATTTGGAGTACTGCACATTTCTTAATATTAAGCCTAAAACATGTTCTAATGTTACTTTTGATGAGGATTGTATGATCTTTGAATAATATCGATCTTTAAATGCAAGATGTACCTGAAGTATACTTGCAATAGTTCCACTTTAGCACAATCAAATATACTTCAGTATATCTTTAGTTGGACCACTTCCACACAATTAAAGTGCATTAATTACAAAATTAGTTGTTCCAGTTTAGCAGACTTTAAGTACACCAGTTTAGTATACTAAAAGTACAATTATTTGTATTAAGTACATAAATATGTAAATGTATTTGGAGTGTACTTAGCATGAAATTAATGTATATACATTTTAGTATATTTATTTTTCACTAGGTTAGTTATGGACACCAATCTAGATTTCCGTTAAGATGCCCTTGATATTCTGACAGCAGAGGACCAGCAGTGTAATATCTATTAACTAGAGATGTGTGAGGACAAGGACTGCTGTGACCCTTTTAGAGCTCATTTGATTTTATTGATGATTTGGATTGAATTGCACTTCACTGGAAAAAACAAAAATGAAATGTTTAATTGGATGTTATCAAAACACTTTCATAAAAAATAGTTCAGGGTCAAAGTTTTTTGTTTTATAATACGCAAGCTGGAAATCATCACGTTTTGTCATATGCACTTTGGCCTAAGTCTAGTGTATCTCATGGCAAATTAAGCCATAAACTTCTTTTTACTTCTAGTCTATAAGTATGTTGTTCACTAATTAATGTAATTTTTATTTTAAAATAAAATATTCTTGGTCTACAAACATCAAAGTGGTTGTTTTGGTGTGTATAGAGTGGTGCAGGTATGACATCAGAACCCGGAAGACAAATTCGCCTCCGGTTCCTTCGAGATTTTGACCTTTTGTTCTACAATGCAAACTGCACACAGCTATACCGAAAATATGAATTTTATGTTTATTTTTGAAAACGTATGTTTATACTAAGTAACTAGAAAAGTCAATTTGGGGTGTGAGTGTGTGCAGTTTATGTTGTAGAACAAAACGTCAAAGTATTGTCAAGTTATGTTTACCACAGACTTTATTTTACTCATAAATAAACCCCATTATAAAACCCCATAGGAAAATCTCGAAGGAACCAGCAGCAAATTAGTCTTCCGGCTTCTTAGGTCATACCTGCACCACTCTGTTATGACACTCCATTTCCACATGTGCACCTGGAGCGTTTTCAGCATTATCCAGCTTTACACCCAAAGTTACTGTTCTGTAACTTTTCTGTATACTGTTCTGAGGTAAAAGCCGAAAAGTCAAATTCAAGCAACACCCTGCCGCCAGGATGTTGCTTTCAAAGGAGTAAGTAGAAGGTATCCATTTCTGGCACAAATCTAAAACAACAAAGAAGGAGTATTCATTATTTATAAACAGTGTTGGGAGTAACGCATTACAAAAGTAATAATATTACAGTAGTATATTACTTTTTGCTGTAACGCAGTAATATAACGCATTACTAATCAAATTTGGGTAATATTATTACTCGTTACAATCTCAGTAACGCAAGTTACAGCAACATATTTTAACTCAAAATTAAGTGGTGAATTTACCAACACCGCAAAACAGCACCAGAAAGTAACTCAAAAGTAGTGTAACGCATTACAATTCAGAGACAGTAATATTGTAATGTAACTAATTACTTTCAAAAGACAGTAACTAGTAATATATAATGTATTACATTTTGGAAGTAACTTGCCCAACACTGTTTATAAATATTAAAACCTAGAATAATTATTTATTATGTATTATAGTTCTAACTGTAACAATCACAATCTTTTTATCTTTTAATCTATTTATCTATTTATTTGTTGTTTGTTTATTTTGGATAAGGATTCATGACAGCGACTCTTTTTTTCTTATTATTGGTAAAGTACTATTTGACTTCACTTTGGTCTGTCACAGTTAAAATTACAGTATTTAAGCAAACTATATAAACAAAAATGGTCATATATGCATTTCTGGTTCACTATTACCATGGCTCTAACGTAAACATGATGTTCAAAACATGCTAAAGCACTTTCTGAGTGTAGCAGAATTCAAATTGTAAAATCATTATTTTTTTGCATGTTCAGTTGCACATGAATTCCAGCATTATCACATACAGGTACAGTTTTGACAGTTTTTGAAAAATTCCCCACAAACTGGTCTGGTAGTTATACCTGCACAGGGACAGACACCACAAATACAGGTATGGCTTGTTAAGGGGTGGTTTAACCTGAAATATCTGACCTATAGTAACCAAACAGTTTTGGGTTTAAACCCTCCAATTGATGCCTCTTTACCTATTGAATCACACAGGTATAATTGTGTATATATGTATATATAGTTTTGTATGTTTTAGGCTCCCTATACTCTCAACCTTCACAGTACATTTTAATTCAGTTGCACATTTGAAATACATGATGAATTTACAGAATGTCACTTTTTGTGTAATTTTTGCTCATAACCCTGGTTGAGTCAGAAAGTCACTTAATAAAAATAAAAATTAATAAAACATTCTGGTTAATAATCAAGACTTTGGGGATGGGCTGTGCACACATCTTTCGCAATCTTTAATTCATGTTAAATTTCATAAATGTACCTCTAGTGCAGCTAAGCAGTGCTCACAATCCAGCTAACAGGGAACATTCACAGAACTTCTGGCAAGGTTCTGTCAAAGTTATGAACAAAACATTCTTCCAGCAACATTATAGAACTTTCATTCAATGTTATTTGGTCTTTTTTTTTACTGAAATGTTTTAGTTGGGTGTTTGCCTAATGTTTTTTAAACGTTACTCACTATTTGTTTCAGAGAACATTCAGAAGTAACGTTTCCATCATGTTTGATAATGAAATGATAAAATAGAACATTCCCTTAATGTTTTCAAACACATGTTAAAAACTGGATGTTGTGAACTTTCAGAGCACATTCAGAAATATCGTTTTCATAACTTAATGGGAACATTAGCGTATCATTCTTAGAATACCTTTTTTTTTTTTGTTAGTTGAGAACTGCTCTCTCTAAGAAACTTTTAGGCCTAATAGAGTGAAAATGTTTGTGTCCGCTGTTATTTGAACAGTGAGGTCTTCTTTTGGCTCTGTATGGCAGGAGAGGGAGGTTTTGGTTGCCAGGAAGGATTAAGATTTAGGAAAACTACTTGAGACCAATGAGTGATTGTTCCTAGACCAAATCATTTTGGCTCAAAATGCTTCATAACTCATCATGGTGAGATGGAAATATCTATCGTTTAAGCAGTGGCTCTACCACCAGTATTAGAACATTATTTACATGCTTTTTTTTTTTTCTTTCGTGTTCAGTTTTCACAAGATCTCTCAATGGCTAGTGCTACAGTCAAGCCAGGCTTATGAAAACCAGATGAACCGGTTTGAGTGCAGGTGACCTTCAATCATCTCTGAAAAAAGCAATCCAGGGCTCTGCAAATTAGTTTAGCATCGCTATCATACACTCACCTGCCATGTAAATATTTTATATTTACTCAAATTAGTATATGACAAGAGGCCAAACATGTAAAGGATAAACAAATAGTACAAAAATTAATCATCGTCCACAGGTCAGCAGACAGATGGCCTTCTCACCTGTAGAAACACTAACACTCAGAGCGCCCTCTGTCGGTCATAGACCTTTTATGAAGTCAAGTACTAATACAGCACTGTGCCATTGAAATATATTAATAACTTTGATTTGGCTGTAGCACTCGGGTTATTGTAGTGAAGCAGTCTACTGGAAACTAATATTTCGTTTCTATAGGGCCCTATCCAGCGGTCATATTGTTATTTGAGAGGTTGCATTACAATTCAGCTCTCACGTTCGCCCACTTGTCCTGAAAGAGTATTTCTCTGATTACTTTATCTTTCAAATTATTAATATAAAGATTTACACGCTTTAACATATGGCACATCAGGTGAAGTGTGACACATTCGTTTCATGATTGATTTCCATTTAAATATCAGAACATCAAATATATCAAAGGGTAAAAGTATATATAAAAGTATATGCTTCAACACCGTTTTTAAACAACATTTCTGTAAGCACAATCATATTAACAATAGGAATGTGCTACAGACACTCACGAACAGAAGTACAGTAGGTTTCAGCCGAGCAGATAACCATAGCAACAGAAGTCTACAGCGCTTTTCTAGTTCTAGGATCAGTATAGGATGGGACGTCGACAAAACATAAGTCGCGTCATTATTTATTACTTTATAAAGTTTACTTATCGCAAAAACATGTCTTGTTTTACATGTGACCTGATAGAACTTGATCAAACTGATTAAGGCTATAGACCACCTTACACAGTGTATGTAATGTTTTAAAATAATAATAATAATAATTTATTAGTTTTAGTTAGTTAATAGAGTTTATGCTTTTATCATTTTACATACAAGAACACTGCTCTAAAATTTGTAGCATTTCAACTGCAGCAAAGACGATTAAAAACATTGTCCCACTTTTGCGTCTTATTGCATCTTACATTTAGGAGTAAGGTTTTGGTATATGAACCCTAAGTGTGTTCACACCCTCATTTTTTTTTTCTTTTTTTTTCTTAACAAAGTCAACGAAATCAATTAATAATAGATTCCATAGGTTTCCTCTTTTTTTCCTGCATAAACATACTTGGCAATTTTACATTCATAAATATAAATAGCCTACATAAAAAGTAAACCCCACTTTAGTGTTTTCAAGCAAGAATGTGGGTAGCCTATGTATGTACAATTTCAGCGTCTATTAATAAGAAAGCAGTAAATCTGAATACTTTTAATTCAAAATATATATTTGTTATGTGGAATACGGAGTTTACTCAGTGACATGCAGATACTAAAAGTCAATGCAACTGAAGTGCTTACAGTACGTGGCTCTATTAGCTGTTATGTCAATATATTCCGGAAGGAGGCGCTGTTGCTGAGTAATGACAAGGGCACGAGGAGCTGGAACAGGCTGATGGCGTTGTCGTGTCGTTCTCGCTGATTCACCCCCATCTGAAAAAGTCATAGACACTCTGGTACAGTAAACCAAGATGTCATCTGATGCCTGTACCAGCCCTCGGTTTTGTGAGTCACAGCATTCAAAGTGTTGATATGTATACACAAATCTTATTTAGCATTAGAGTAAAATAAACGAACAAACACGAACCCTGCAGCAGCACTTGATGAATGAGACCAGAGATAAATTGGTATTGTCACCCACGTAGTTCGACTGGCCATAAAGTTCCAGGATTGTTTTCAAATGTGATCTGCTTGTGAGTTAGGGTGATGTAAAACACTCTGTTGTGACAGATACTGTAGTTAATATAACCTCTATATAAGTCTACCATTACCACTGTTACGATCTGAGGCAGAGAATTTATATAATTCAGCAATAGGCTATGATTCTATTAGGTGCATAGCATTGAAAAGCTAAAGAACAAAAATGTGTGTGTATATATATAATAGGTATATGATCATGAACTATTTATTTATGATTGTATGTTCAAATCTACATGTCCTATCTATCAGGGATATTAATAAACTTGACAGATCACCCTGCATTTTTATTGTATGGAAATGAGCCTTTTTGACATTTTGTTCCACTGAATAAAAGTCATGAGTTTCAGGCCACATGAGGGTGGATGAATGGCAGTATTTATAGTGTAGAGCAAATTATCTGCAGAAGATGCGACTTATAGCCTATTAAACTGGCCAAATGTAGACATGTGAATGAGTGATTTCTGCCATAGGCTTTATACAAAAAATGTCTAATCCGCCAAATTGATGACCAAAGATAGAATTTTGTTGTAAATTGCATTAAAATCCAAATGCCTCCGAAACATTTGAATGAACATTTGCTTCTGGGATAATAGCTGTTGATTCTGTGATTTAGTTATTAAACTATGTTTGAATTTGTGTCACCTTTCTAATAACGTTTAAGCTGTTTTTGAAGTTATCTTATGTAGTCCTGCAGTGTAACCAAAAAGTTTCATAAGAAATGTATGTAGTCTCTTAATATGAGATTATTAGTTTATGCCTAGTAATTATAAAATAGTTTTAAACAAAGCTTAACATCTCACACTGCAGGTTAGTGCTGTCACTGCTGAGATGTCATGTCAGCTCCCCTCTAATAATTCCAGTTTAACATGGTTTAATGGTGTTGTATAGTAGTCTGTGGTTCCGTGCGAACACTTGTGTTTGTGTGTGTGCTTTGCTCAATAGAGCGAGCCAGAGAGGCCTGGTTTCCATAGCGCAGAACCGACTGATGCAATGACTCTCACTGTCTCAAAGCCCTTATGGGATTGACTCCTAGGACAGGTGCCTAGTATTTTATCTTCTGCTGGTCTCCCCTGATAAGTCACTCTATTGTTTCCACGTACTGTGCTGAGTGCCACTTATGTCATTTTGTTGAATGTTAAAAAAAAAATGCGAATTTGTGGGGGATGCATTTTATCCCTGAAGTAACGTGGGACTGAAGCTTATTGCCGTTCACATAAGGCAGAAAGTTCCCTCGACTGCACAAACACCTGTTCAATGTCATATGGATTTTGTGGTAGGTGTTTTCTTTACCTTAGTGTACACTATAATTGAGATGTGCTCCTATGGACCATCTGTCCCGTTGTACTGATGCAGATGGGCCTCGTTAAATCGGTCCACTAATAATCACGCTCTAAATGAGTCTGTAGATTAGGAGCCATTCGGGGAAACAAGCAGAAGCGCAGAGCAATCTGTGGTCGGCTTTGCCTTTAATTTCTATTGTTGTCTGCCTCACAGACCCTGTACATATTGGCAGTGTGAGTAGAATGAATATATAACTCTATATTGAACATATAACTCAATACCAGTGTTTCTCAATTAGGTTGTAGGTCTGTTCAGCAGGTAAAAATAATGCCAAAAAATACACAAAGGTAATTCATGCATGCAGTCAGAATACCCCTCTTCCATGGTGTTTTAAATTTCTGAATGAAAAGTCATTTTGAACCTAGAAACATAGTTATATTTACTGTGTGAAAAGACAACTAATAAGTAAACTATATATATACATATATATATATATATAAACATTCATATTTATTCAAGGTCTAAGGACATATGCTATTACTTTTTTACTTTATGGTTGATGAATCATTCAACGTTTCTTGAAAATGGCATACACATTTTTCAAAAACATGAAACTAATATGAATACAAAAAATACATATTCTAAAAAATCATGTCTAAAAAGTCTCATGTTTAAAACTATTTTTTTCTTTTTTATCATGGACCCTCTTACAGTATGTTATTTATATAATTTACTAATTATAATAATAATACAAATATATTTAATTATTTTTAATTCATAGTATTAATATTACTACTCATAGTAATATTATTTTCCATTTTATTTTTATTTTCTCTCCTATGATAAATCATTATGGTACTGTATTGCAAACTGCTCTACCATCTAATAGTCAGGGTTGTAGTAATGGCAGGATAGCCAAACGGTCATGAGCAGGTGGTACAAATATTATGACCTTGGTTATTAGTGCAAGTACACTCCTGTACATGGAGCTATAGTGCTCTGTTCTGTTGGAGCGAGCTTTGCATGTTGGTTTGGTTACACACAGGGTGTCAGAAAAGCACCAGCCAGGCACAGAGCGCTTAGACCATACACCATGCGCTTAGACAACCCATGCAAATGTTTTTGAATAGGAAAATAAAAGTGCAAGCTCTACTACTCGTAAAGTTTGCCTAAGCCTTTCACTTTCTGACCTCATTTCCTGTCTAACCTTGAGTACTGATGTGCATTTTTGGGAGGTACTGAAAGTCACATACTTAGAAAGAAAAAAATAAATAACTAGACATTTAATCTTATTCTCCATTCTTTTAGCCCACAGCATGTGTTTAACTTTGACTACACTAATGGTTTTATGCAGATTATTGGTGAAATAAGGGCATTTCTCTCTATACTAAATGACCACACAGTAGTGATTTGCTTGTGATGCAAATGGTAACTGAAGCTTTGTGGGGGCTTATGCATCAGGAAGACACACACACATACACGTCCGAGGGCATATTTGAATTTTAACAAGCGAATGGGAAATGCAGTTGGGGGATGGGCGGCTGCCTCTGGGCGGGAGTCTTGCATGTCACCTGTTGACATATGACCCCAGTGTTTACTTTGTCATTGATTTCTCGACGTTTCTTCCTTTTTTAAAGACATATATTGGGATCAATGTCTATTTCCAGTGATGAAAAATTGATTTATAGTGAGATATTTAAATCAAAATAGGTTTTACTTCAGATTCATAAGGATACTCAGCCTGATAAATGCTGATTTGATACAGACTTTGGGCGAGCTCAGGGCTTCTCTGAGCCTTGTGTGTTAAGCTAATGACAGAGTTATGGAGCGGAGTCTACCACACCGCAGCAGTGTATGTCTCTATAGACTTTGAAGTGTGTATTTGTGTGTGGTGTGTGTGTGTGTGTTTTTGTGCCTCAGGATACTGCGTCTGTCTCACCCTACAGATGAATAGGACCTAAGCCCTGTGCAGTCAGCAGCTGCTTCCTTTGAACACACGGAAACAAAAAGGCTCTAAATCTGCTCTGCCTCTTTCATCTGAGTATTTGATACCCGTCTTCCTCACACTGTACCAGGCAAAGGTTTCCACCAAACTATTCTTGCATAACCTCCGGTGATAACACTAGTGCATTCTTCAAACCAGCCATCCTAGACGCCCAACATGATTTCCCCCCCGCTTGAGTCCGCGGCGCACATGCAGTACACCCTCTTGTACAAATAGTAGATAGGTTAGCTGACTGGAAAACGGTTGCTAAGAGGTTCAGGAAGTTCAGAGCAGTCACCATATTGGTTTCTGAATTTTGATGTATGTATTTTAGTAGTACGTTGTGGTCAAATATCATGAGGCTAACGATCCGAGCTTGAAAGGCCTTGTGTCAGAGGACTGCTTCTGAGGTAGGTCACCTGGGGTTAAGATTAAGGAAGTTCTCAAGGTGCTTAATTTGTTATTGCTTCCTCCTTTGGCTGTCAATATTGCTGTCCATGGTCATCTTCTTTATTGTGCTGCTTTTTGTTTTGCATTTTTGTTTAATGAGGACTATTAACGTATTAGCAACCTTTTTATAAACTATATGTAAATGAGTGTGAATCTTAAATGATTAAATGCATAAAATTATGATCTCTAATATTATCTCATTATTTATGTATATGTTTGAAAAATATTAAAAACATTTGATCCTGAAGTAGGATGGAAATTTAATGGAGAAAAATGGTATGTCATTTTAAAGGTTTTACATTTGGATTTGCATTGTAATATTTATTAGTTTTTATAAAATAGAATTAATAAAAGCTAGTGGAACAGCAAAAATATTGTATATATGTATATGTAAAAATTCATTCTACTGCTTTACGGAAATTCATGTAGTTCTTCATAGCCGTAAACTGGAATTTTACGATACTGTTTCAATATCCTTACACCTTGAGAACTTGCACCTGCTTGTGCTTTGCATCTGAACAGGTCATGTTGTTTTCGCTCACATGTGTTGATGAAACTGGTCCAGAATGGCCTTTCAGTCTCTTGTCTACATCATATCTCTCTGCATTTAGGATGCTTTCCCTTATTGTTCATACAAAATATTTATTTCATTGCACAGACATCTAGCCATCTCTCTCTTTTATTGCAGATGCCCTTGTATGTTTATTTTCTGTAATGCCACAGTCCGTGCAATCCCAGCATACCAGAGCCATGCCATAAGTGTTACATTCAGCAAATGAAACTTGATAAAATGTGATAGTAGCACTTCTTTGATCTGATCACTTCTTTGGTAGTATGGGGGAATCATTGCCAGCAAACTTTTTCTCTCGTAGGGATGTTGCTGGTTCTGCACATTGTGGGGTGTGAGACATCCACATACAGCTGCTTGTTCATATGGAGAGCTTAAAAGCTATGTCAACAGCACGTAGGCTTACCTTGAATAGTTGGTCATGGCAGGGTTGTTCAACAGGAATTTGCTGTGTTGTTAGTGAAGAATGAAGATTACATTTGATTAGTGTCATATATGTTATAGTGTTATATATTAGTTATATATTAGTGTAATATTACCATGTCATTAAGAACACAGTCTCAACCCTTGTGGTTTGGTTCCATTACATTCAGCCATAAAATTGTATGCAAAACATTCCAATGAAACACTGATTAACCAATAACTTCATTGTGGATTGTTTCGATCATACTGCATTATTTGGAGATTAGATTGTTTATTTATAAATCACAAAAAAACTCCAGATATTTATAAATCAAGAGAATTAGTTTTTTTAAATGTCTAAGCTTTAAAGGTTCGGAAGAAGCTTGAATTTCTCTCTCTTTTGCTTTTTGTTGCATAAGCAGACTCTTTATTGACAGACTGACCTGCTGGGCTGTATTTGTGCAGCAATAAAACTACCCAGCCCTCTGATAGTGCTGTGTTATTAACATCGACAAATGCGCTGCAGTGTAGCTCTCCCGTAGAGACAGTATTTGGAGAATAGTGTCAGATAGTGCTTTGAGCATTGGACTTTGATTCCTCACCATTTACAAAAAATGATTTGCATGATGTTGAAGCAGGCTAACATAGATAAAGTCTGCCGTTTGGAAAATATACTCAAGAACAGCATGAGAAGCACTCAGAATCTTTGCTTGTTGTTTTCTGTTTTCTGTGTATTTGTAATATTTATGTTTTATATATACACTGAACAAAATTATAAACGCAACACTTTTGTTTTTGCCCCCATTTTTCATGAGCTGAACTCAAAGATCTAAGACTTTTTCTATGTACACAAAAGGCCTATTTCTCTCAAATATTGTTCACAAATCTGTCTAACTAAGTGATAGTGAGCACTTCTCCTTTGCCGAGAAAATCCATACACCTCACGGGTGTGGCATATCAAGATGCTGATTAGACAGAATGATTATTGCACAGGTGTGCCTTAAGCTGCCCACAATAAAAGGCCACTCTAAAATGTGAGCCTAAGGCACACCTGTGCAATAATCATGCTGTCTAATCAGCATCTTGATATGCCACACCTGTGAGGTGGATGGATTATCTCGGCAAAGGAGAAGTGCTCACTAACACAGATTTAGACAGATTTGTGAACAATATTTGAGAGAAATAGACCTTTTGTGTACATAGAAAAAGTCTTAGATCTTTGAGTTCAGCTCATGAAAAATGGGGGCAAAAACAAAAGTGTTGCGTTTATAATTTTGTTCAGTGTAAGTGTGTGTGTGTGTGTATATATTTTTAAAAAAAGGGCAGTCATGGCCTAATGGTTTGAGAGTCTGACTTGTAACCCCAAGGTTGCAGGTTCGAGTCTCAGGTCCGGTGGGGGGAGTGAATAACCAGTGCTCTCTTCCACCCTCAATACCGCTGTCAGTCGATTAAAATTTTTTATTCAAATTAATTACACAATGCCGTGATTAATTAATATAATTAATCGCATATTAATCGCACATCAAATTTGGCCGAGAAATGACCCACAAAAGATCATTTAAAGCCATTATTGTTACATGAGAAAAGCATGAAATGGATATTACAAAAAGTAGCTTTAGAATTTTTTTCTTTTTTTCATTTTCTTTTTTCATTTTGATTTTTTTTGAGTGAACTATCCATTTAATTTATTAATATGACATTTTTTTTTTTCAGATTTTTTTATTAATATGTAAATCTATGAAATTATTTTTTAATGAAATCTCTAAATAAGAAACTGAAACTGCCAGTTGGTGGCAGAAAATTGATTTGATTCGTTCAAACAGCTGATTCATTCAGGAATTAAGTAATTTCTTCATGAATTTGCACATTTGCACTTGTGCTATTCAGGACAAAAATAGCACTTGTGATACTGCACTCGTTGCTCGTGTGATATAGCATATATCTTAGGATGTAAATATGAGTTGTTGCCCTGCATCCTGTTCGTCACCAATAAACTGTAGCCTATAGGTGTGTTTGGCTTGAAATGGCGCTGCGCAGACCGATCAGTGTATGAAGAAATGAGCAGATGGCTCTGCCTGCTTTCAAATCGATCTTGTGGTACTTTGACATCAAACACTGATAGATCTGCACAGCGCTGCTTCAAGCCGAACACACCTTATCAAATGCAAGATGACATACGTGGGGCAGTGTGGGGCAGGTGCGTTAATTGCGTTGAAATTTTAACGTGTTATTTTTCTTAACTAATTTTTTTTTTAACTAATTTATTAGATTTAACTCGTTAAATCAACAGCCCAAATATATATAGAGAGAGGGGAGAGAGAAATTCATAAATTACAACTTACTGCTGGACAAAAGTACATTGCACTTATTCCATCTCGTTTTCAGTTAATTAGTAAAACAAGCACTGCAGCAGCGTTCATCTTTCATTTGCTAAAGCTATTTCTGTGTGGACTGCTCAAGTTCAGAGACATCCATGCTAATTGGTAGCTCACCCATTTCCTCTAAATTTTCAAAGTTTCTTTCTATAAATCACTTTTAATTGGGCCCATCGGTACCCTGCTCTTTGAACTGTCTTAATCACGGGCGATAAAGGGCTGGTTGAGCTGTATAAATTTCCTACACATGAAAATGACTCATCCGGTATTCTTTTTGAGGCATGCTTCAGCTATACAGTTGTTATATGTAAATCAAGTTTGCCTTGGATTGATTTTGTATGTTACATTCATCACATACACATGAGTCAAAGACACTACCCTGCCATGTTATTTGATTCATAAATGACTAATTGATGAATTCATGCCGAGATTCATTATAAAGGTCACTTATACAACAGATTAGGAGGCTGATCTAAATGACATCAGAAAATTGTGGGAAAATTTGATTCACCATCTGTCTATAATGAGAATCCATGTGTCAGGAGTTGTCTCTCACTGCTGCTTTGAATATTGATATCAGCCAGGGGAAAGCAGCATCACCTCTTGGGATTTCCTTCCACGCTCTGAGATCAGACCCTGATTAAAAAGATCACCTTTTGTGATGTCATATGGATTCTGTTCACAAAGTGCCAGTCAGAAAAATGATAAAGGCATTTCACATACTCCTGAAAATATCTAAGGGGTTTTGAGAACAAGATATTCATCACGTTCATTTGGAAACTGTCTCAGACACCTGCCTTACTGTGGATTAATGATGTCCTCTTATGTTTCCACAATTTCTTGTACTTGATATCCTTCTAAATCAACTTTTCATTGCCATTTTATTCCACAACTTTGATATGTCTGTGAGCCTCTTTTGATCTGGATAGGATTGATAAAACATAACTGTGGCCTGTACATCCAGCGTCCTCCATGGTAACAGGTCCAGAGGGGCCTGTGGATGAGTCTGTCTTCCCATGATCACAGCTCCCTGTGGGAAAGATGGTCTCACAAACAGGTCTTGCATCATTATCAGCCCTTCTGTTGCTCTTCCATCTGTGCCTGCACAGATTTCACAAGCTCTTTTCAAGTTGAAATAAAGCGTAAAGGAGAATGGATGTTTGTGACATTGACATTAACTTAGCATGAACCCTGAAGTTCGATTTATCCCCTTATAAATGACACACATGCAGGATCAATGAGTAGAATGGGCTCTAATGTTGTCCACTAAGTTCTGTAATAATGTAATAAGCAAACACTGTCTTAAAATGATTGTGCCAGCAGGTGTGTAATAGTAGGAGTTGTTGTAATGGCTGTTTGTAGCATCGTCTCCTGAAAAGCACACACAGCCTGACAATGCAGTGTGTGCATATAAGCTGAGCAGACGCGGCTTTTAGCCGAAACAATGGAAGAAGAGACCTGTGGGACAACAGCCAGCCTCGTTTTCCAAACAAACTTCCTTCAGAACTTTGCTTTTGCCTCAAACACTTTGACTGCAGTCTTCTTGTGTCAGTGCATCATAACGATGTACATGCTCCAACATAAAGGCTGTTTGTGTGTGAGAGTTGTACTGGTTGAATAAACTAATGCTGACATTAATGATAAAATTTCATGCTCTTTTTTTTCCTGAAATATTTGTAGTCCATTTGTCATTTTGGGAATGAGTGGTCAACCAGCAACCAGTTTGGTGCGTTAACTAGCGTGTTGTGGTGAAACGGTGCACCCTTAATTGGTAGGTCTGACTCTTTTTCCTTCACCTATGGCAACTTCTACTTGGGGACACGCAGACAGACTCAGTGACACACACGCACTACACCACCAATCCCCCGGAGGCCAATTACCCAATGAAGGTAATGCGTGGCAAGTCAGAGCAAGACTGTGGTTGCTTATTCGTTTATGTCTCCCCTCAAACCTCTATCCCCTGCGAATTTCCACAGGTGAAGATGCTTTTCAAGATGCAGGAAGGGAAGTTACACTCAAATTGTAGACAACGATTTGTGACATTTTGGTAGGTTTTATTTTCATAGCAGGTTTCCATTATGTACTGTGTTTCAAATGTAAGAAAAGAATAGATTTAGTGAACAAGTCTTTGCATTGACCCATCTGGGCTAAGCTCTCATATCCTGCTAAGACAACACACACAACTCTATAATTACACAGGAGTCGGCCTGACCAAAAAACAAAAGCAAAGCAAATAGAGAGAAAGACACAAAGAGATGAAAACATACAACAGGTGTTGATCGATATGGACTGGTAAAATACACAATCACTGTACAGCACTGCGCTTTTTCATCAGTATTATTCATGCCACCTTGTTTTATTTTTGCCTTTTATTATTTATTTAAAAAAAAGTCATGAAGTGCAATGAGAAGGATAGGCAGGATAGACAAATGACACAAGCCAGACTCGAACTCACATCACAGCATGAGCACCATAGGTTAATGTACCCCAAAGCATAACGGTAACCTCAGGTTCCTTTGCACAAAGGAATTTATATAATGTTGAGGAAAATTCGAAGGTCATGTAAAGACTGGTATTTTGCAGAAATTTCAGTGAGATGCTTTAAACAGGTCCTATCTGTTAACATTAAAATACTCACTGTTTCGAAAATATAGCCACACAAGACATTAACAGTATGCATGCTACCGTGATTTAACTGTGAAAAAATTATTTACTTTTCTGTGTGAAGTTATATAAAATTTTACATCTTGCCATCATGATAGTTTGCACTTAAACCCCTAAAATGACTGTAAACATGTCAAAAAGAACTTTACAGTTCAATATTAACAGAAAAAAATGATGTTAGTGTTTTCATATATTGTTATAAAATTTCTGCTTTTACATTAAAATCATCCAAAAAAAACGGGCCCCATTTACATTCATTGTAAGTGCCTCAACATAACCTACAGTTTTGTTGTGTTTTTTTTAATTATTATTATTATTTATTTTTCCCTAGAAAATTAGGGACAAGTCAATTTTTTTTGTTGGTAATCAACATTATTCCACAAATGTTGTTGAATGAGTTTTAGTAATTTTGTATATAT
>NW_015653472.1:1167301-1257492 GCF_001515625.1 Sinocyclocheilus rhinocerous
TTAACCTCATTTAAATGACTCTCACTGATCTGGAACTAGTTCTAAAAGTACTGAGAGAAATTACTTGAAGCAAAAAAAAAAATGTCTGATGAAGAGCTAATTAAAATATTGCACTAGTTTCAGTGTTGTAATTTATTTATTTATTTGGTTATTGCATTGCACCTGTACCCATATTGGATGGATGTGCATGCCTTTTACATTTTTATTATACATTTTTATTGGAGCAAAGACACCAATTACATTTAAAGATCATTTAAAAAGCTGACTGCACTTAAGTTTTATGTTACCATTTATCATTCTAAAACTGTATAGGCACATGCCTGAAAAGTCAGAAAAAGAAAGACCAGGAAAAGATACAGTTCATTTAACATGCAATAATGGGTATGTTCTCACAGTATATGAGGTAAACTGGCATTAAATAGCCTATTATAGTTATAATTTAAACAGTAAAAGAATTATGTACCAATGAAAAAACAAAACAAAAATATTTTTTAAAAAGTGCCATAAAAATACCAAGCAACTGTTTTTTGTCAAACAAAATTACAAAAAAGAATTACATTTAAAACATATGTGACAGCTTGCCCTGACCTGACATTTATGAAAAACACTTTGTCCTGAGAACACCTCAGTCTTCCCAAAATAATATGGGAAGTATTTAAATACAAAAAAATAAATAAAATAAAAATAAACTCTTGCAACAACATACTTGTTGCACTGTTCAGCGCGTTTAGATATTCTGTTCAAAGATGCACACAGAACAATTTCACCAACAGATTCAGTTCTATCCGTGATTCAGTTGCAGATACAGTTACAATGCCATCTGTCTTCTTGCTTTATGCACAAGAAGTCTAAACTATGAGGGGAAAGTGCAAAAAAAGTGACACAAATCGCCTTGCAATCAAGAGCTCACTTGACTGGAAATCACTTGGCTTTTTTTAGCAGCAAAAATGCTTTTCCGCTTGTGATTTCTGATGAAGTCCAGGCGTACTGAAAGCTTCCAAGCAAGAAAAACAAGAGAAAATATTCAGTCAAGGTACATTAGATAAATAAATAAAAAACATTACTTTAAAAGATTCAGAAAAACATCTTTCAAGGGTCTGTGCTCAATAATTACACATAACAGAAGAAACTATTTAAAATAATCCCAGAAATGTCAAAAAGGGGTCAAATAAGGACCCCACCGTGTCTTTCTTCCTTTTATTCTCCTTAATTCTTCCTCACACACAAGATGGGGGCTTCCACCGCACACCATGCTGACCCCTGACTGATAATGAACCGGGGATGGACTCCGCAGTTACTTTTTACAGCAAAATCTTCCCTTGGGGTTGCAGTCCAATGACCCTCTCTAAAGCTGTTATATAATTGCTATTTTTCCCTGCATCCTTTCCACAGAGAGATGGAGGCATGATGACTGTAATTATCCTGCCGCAAAGCAGACAAAACGGGCGAACGGCTGCTGCCCGCCTGGCAGAGAAAACGGTAAAACTTTGTGTTCTTTATTCCCTTTCTGTTTCATTCTGTCCCTTTCTCTTCTTTGCTCACACCTTTCACCAATTACTTCTACAAAGCCATTGGAAATGAAATATATTTGCGTGTATTTGAAAAATGGAAAGGTGTGTGTGTTCATATTAATGCAAGTATTAGTGTGGGTGTGTTTGTAAGTGCATATGCGAATTGGGTTTGATAACTTGTGGCAGTTGAATTGAGCCCCTGCCTCACGGTTTCCCTTAGATACGACTAATCAGCCATTTAATTACACAGGCCTCTGTTTGTATTCAGCATTTATGGGCTTTTACATGCTTGAAGACAGTAATTAAAAACCAGTGTGAGATAGAAAGAAAGAGAGAGGGAGAAGAGAATGACAAAAGACAGGGCAACCTGATGATTTCAATAAGAATGACAGTACTAAAAGCACTAGTCTGTCTTTTGTTTATGGAGATTGTCATACGTTAAGTGTTTTCTTTTTCTCTACCGTTGTGCCTCTGTGCGTCTCTGTGTTGTTTTGCCTCCTTTTTTTTCTCCCAACACCTCAAGTTTCTTCAGGCGACAGGAAGCTTGAGCATACGACTTGGTAACCAAGCAACAACATACCAACCACGCTCTAAAATTAGGGAAGTGATGACGTCAAGGCAACCAAAACAAAATCATAAGAACATTAAAATGCACATGTAACAGCAAGGAACACTCACACTGACCAGCCGGATTTCATACTTCAATCAACATCACGTAACTCTATGATTTCCTAATAATAAAGCAAAAATAGAGCTGCACATCACCTCAAAAGTAATACACCGCCAATCATTCACGCTACTGAATAAAGTCACGCATCAAGGAAAAGCAGCGCTCTGTTTTTAGTAAATTGGCATGCAGCTATGGCACCTCGGATGGAACAAACAAAGCTTAATTTTCAGTTCCAAATCGCTTTAATTACTGTGCTAATCTGTCCAAATGAGATGCATCCAGGGTATTTATTTTGTTAATCAGTAGGCAGTAGAACAAAAAGGGCTTCAGACTGCATAGAAAGGATCTTTTTGACCTCTTGTTCTCTTAGTTGCTGTACAGCAAACCTGACTCTCAAGAAACAGAAATAATGGAACAAGTCATTGGATCTATACATTCAATAAACCACCTTTTTAAGAAGCATTGTTTATGGCACTTCCAACCACCCAGTCTGAGACAAGTTGACCTTCGTCTCATGCAGCCAGACTTCTGATGTGGCTTGAGGTCTATTTCTCATTGCATCTTATTCTTTCCAAGTACCTCCTACTTAAGACCAATTTACACCCAAGATAACTATAAACTATAACGTTTATAGACTTTAAATGTAAAGTCTTAATAATCGTTCTAATCCTATGAGAACAGAGACGTCCACAACTACATATATGTATAATGTATAATGATAACTACACATATATAACTGTTTAATGATAACTACACATAGGAATGAATTTGTTGAAATCTCTTTCAGAACACATTTTTTATAGATAAAAACAATCTATAAATCAGAATCCACCTGACTCCAGCATTTAAAGTGGCAAATGACAAAACTGTGTGGTAGTTTATAAAAAACAGAATGTTATCGTCCGTTGGTGTGGACACTAATATAGTTATTATCATTATAGCAGAATATGCTTTTAGACTGACATCTGACTGACATCTTAAACTGACTTTTAATGCTTTTAACTGACATCTTAAAGCAAGAAGTGTTTTTTTTTATTATTATTATTATTTATTTTTCCCTAGAAAATTAGGGACAAGTCAATTTTTTTTGTTGGTAATCAACATTATTCCACAAACGTTGTTGAATGAGTTTTAGTAATTTTGTATATATATATATATATCAAATATATTTATTTCAGTTACCAAGGCAAGAAGCAAGAATACATTTACTTTAAAAAAAACTTACTGGCACTGTTTGATTGGTATTACTGTGAGACATTCAAGTTATATAAAGTGAACGAAAGAAGTTAAACCAAGTGACTTTTGTCATTTGTTTTCTCCAGTGAGGAGTGACTCATCCCCGGTGTTCGTTCAGTGTCCTAAATGCAAACCAGTATGGAAAACAGCACATCACATACATTTACATTGTTTATGTTCATCTGCTGCCTATCAGGCACAGAACATGTGTAAGTAAATAAGTGCGTGCGCTTCTGCCACACTTACATTTTACTATTTGTCATTGCCATGTCTAAGGGAAATGACTGACAAGCAGTAGAACAAACTATGAAAAGGGCACAGATGAACATATCGTTGTGATTGCTCTTCTTGTCGAGGGGCCATGCCTGCAGTCTATGAGTTGATGTCTGTCCCCTCCGCTAGCCTTGCGTGACAGCCATGGCTGATATCTATCTCTACCCAAATGAGTTTTGGTTGTGCCTGGCCAGTTCACTCTCAAACCTCATTTGGAATGCAAATGAAAGAATGCTAAACAAAGCACACTTCTCTGCTCTGCTGATCAAGAAATACTGTATCAGAGGGAACATCGTATGCGAGTCAATGAGTAACTTACTTTCACCTTTTTTTTTTTCTTTCTTTCAATGAATTACGGGTAACAGTACCTTGCATTTGTAGTTGCATCTTAAAATGTATGAAATAAAAAAATACGATTAGTAATTTATATTTTGCATGTAGCATGGCATGTTTATTTTAGTTGTTCATTTTCTTTTTAATTTACAGTAAAATCTAAAAGTCTGGTACCACTATTGTAAATGCTTCTATTTTAAATTTTTTTAATTGAATACAGTTTTTAATTATAAATCTTATAGCAATTTGAGTGAAAATGTTACATTTAATGTAAGAATATTTCGTTGTTTTTTTTTTACTTGTGCAGAACCTGATGACCATGTCCTCCAACATGATTTAAGAATGTTCTAAAGAGCATCTTTCACCTGTGCAATAGTGCAGAATCTTAAATATGTCATAAAATGAACCACATTGTGTTTCTCACAAGTAAAGGTATTATGTTTTTAGTTCAGATTGGTGCAAAGAGACTAATGTGCCCTTGATGGCAAAGTAAGGCAGGTCAACATGGTCCACACCTTGAAGTATCAGGTTATCATGGGAAAAACCTCAGTCTTTTGTTCTGACATGATGCTCACAGACAATCAGTGATGGCTGAGGAGTCACCTGCCCATTAAACCCCCTTAACAACATCATTAAGATGTGCCCCTGACAGTTCCTATGGCGGTAATGCTCTCATTATCCATTATATGATTATCTGAAAGACAAGTCTGTTTATAGTCATATCAATGATTGTATAGGCCATTATATTATATTCTATTGTGTTTTTAGCTTTGCAAACTATTTGCTTGTTTGTTTTTATATGTATATTATGTAAATATACTAGGTAAATAAATTCTTTTTTTTAGCCTAAAAAATCTCCACAAGAAAATAGTTCCCAAAAATCATATTTCTCCTAGAGAAAATGCTAAATGCTATGAATTCTCACAACAATGGGACAATTTTTGCCCATTAGGATATCTTCTCCTGACTTTCATTGACATTTGTCAGACATAGGATTAGTATCAAGTCAGTCTGCATTGTTTAAACTAATCCAGATATTACACTGGGCCCCAGCGTGTATCGTCGGGCCCACAAGCCTGCAGCAGACAGTGGATTAGAGCAGATGCCTCAAGCCCTGATGATACATAGCCACAACCCTGAGTGTACCTGTGTCCCCTCGGCTCATAATGTCTAACTCGCTGTTAGTCTGTTTTATATGATTGAGGTTACAGTTCAGATGGGTGGGAATACGAAAAGGGCAGTTGCTTCTTAGTTTTACTTCTGTGGTTGTACAGGCCGTGTTTTCTTAAATGTAATTTCTCCCGTATTCTGATAACAGGTGAGTCTGTTTTAGAATAGACATGAATGGACTATTTCTGTTGAAATAGGAAAAGAAGATGCAATCACGCAAAGCTGGAGATGACATCATAAACACAAAGCAGGTTGGGCGGGGGCAGGTGGTTGGAGAAGGCTCTCCGGGGCGGGACTGACCTATCATGGAGTTTGGGACACACCTGCAAGCGCTAGAGGCTAAGGAGATTGGCTGAGGCATGAAAATCACACCTGTGGGGGTGGAGGGGGCCTGTTACATGTAAAGCAAGCTCTTTACAAATTCTGTCTCTCTTCTCAAAGAGGTTAAACAGGTAGCATCACCTCGAGTTCCCGGCGAAGAGCGCCTTTGTGGAGACAAAGACTCACCTGCTCTACGCCCAGTGTCGTGTTGGGAATCCGATTTCCCTTCTAAAGATGGTCACCTTTCCTGGCTTTCGGGTTGCAAAAATCTTAAGGGCGTCGTTCAGCCGAAGAGAGAAGAGAAGGATGTGCTTGTCAAGCGGCGTAACTGACGCAGTGTGGTGTGTCTGGTATCTAGTGGATCAGTTGGAGGATGGAACGGGTAACTCTTTTTGAACTAAAACTTTTCATATCTTTTTGTATTGCGTGGTTTGCTTGAGTTTGCGCTCGTTGTCCCCACCCTTAGTTATGTTCCTGTTTGCTAACAGACCATGTCATGGTAGCCACACAGTGGTATTTACAATTTGTACAGTTCAAAGTAAAGAACTCATAAGTGACATAGAACATGGATGTTTTTTTGAAGTTGGTTAGGGCTCTGATAATCTGTATCAAATTCCAATCCGTTTAAACGGAAAGAAAAAGAGAACACAATAGACACAAACCGTCATTCCTTGACTGGATAGACCAGTTTGGGCAGGTAGAGGCAAACCGCCAGACTTGTCAAAGGGGATAAAGAGGGGGCTTCGGAGACCTCTCTACTTTTGCTGAAAATAGAGCTTTAGAAGGACGCTCGCTAATATCTAATGACTGACAGAAAGGGCCTTTGTTGATAAAGAAAGGGGTTGTGAGTTATTTCTAATTATTAAACATATTTTCATATTTTTGAAAGCTTTTTATAGTGTTAAAATACTGAAAAACAGCAGCATTTAGTTTGCATTTTCCTTATTCTATAAGCATATAAAGATTAATTGCATTTGCTTTCCTGATTGCTTGTAGTAAGACTTGTCTTTGCGTGTCTTTTTGGCATGATTTCAGAGGAAGCGAGACGATGATTGCTGTTTTGGCGGCTTCTGATGCGGAACGCAAACAAGTGTCTATTAGCTTATACGCGCTAAGCTGTCGTCTGCTCTTTTATCCTTCTTTTTTGATAGTCACGATCGCTGCTTTAGATTAATACTAACTCCTCTCTTGTAGTGACACCGTCTTGATATCGCTTCGAAAGGCAGGCTTATGTCATCCAGTCATTTCATTATTGCTGATAAATGCATTGTAAAATAGCGTGTCTGCAGTGGAAAGAAAATGTCGGCTAGGCAGCACAATGGATGCACAGTGAGGTGGAGGGTTTTGATTGGTGGGTGGAGGAAAATGAGTCTGTTTCATTCCCTCATCTGAATGAGTCATTTGTCACAGTTCTATAACCCAGCTGAAGCATTATGAGAGTTGAGCTCTCCCCGGGACAATGTGGAAAGGTAACAGATCTCCACGTTTGGAGGCCGATGAAGCCATTATCACAGAGCCGTTAGTGCTGGAAGCGACCAGTGGTTCATGCAGTAGTGTTTGTTCCTTCGTGTGAGGGAAGAAAATGGCGTATTAATTACTGTGCATGGGTGAGAGGTCACGGAAGTCCGGCACATTGAACTTGTGTACTTAAGAGCAGCAATCTGCCTCGGTGCACATTAAGCATGTTCATGGGACGCCATCTATAAGCAGGTGTGCATTTTTAGACATTTTTGAAAATGTCAGATGATATTTTTTTAGACTTTTTAGAAGATTATTAAGAAAAGATGTTTAACATAATTTAAAAAATAAAGATGTTTAGCATACTTATGCTGAAAGATTGAAAGGAGTTCTCTGGAAATTATGGAAAAATACCACATATGCAAATAACCTGTATCCACTTCCTATTCCCATCAGGAAAAATTATTTTGAGCAAGGAAATATACTAGTTTTGCATGATCTCGGGGAGTTTTTAAACTCAGAAACCTTGGAATATATCGAATTATTTCTCTCTTTGTATGCATATAGTAGGAAGCAACACATCCATTTAAACCTGAAGCGCAATTAGAGTCGTCGGAGCGAGGCCCGCCTTTAAGTAAGGTTTAGGGTTTCCTTGTCTTTGTTCTTCACAAACTATTGATTATAGCCAAGCCTAGTTTACCCCTCAGGTTGTCCATTTCAGCATGGAGTCACATTCCAACCAGGAGGGCAGGGTTACCTGATCACACCTCACTCTCAACTCTGAGACCCGTGCAGACAGCCAGGAAAGGTTAAACCTGCACCGATGGCAGCTGAAATGTGAGGGAAAGAGAGAGGAAAAACAGAACAGGGGAGACCTATTCTCACAGACGGACTTTGACCATAGACGAGAACCCTCAAGTATGTGCTTAAAACGTATTCTTCTTCTGACTTATTCTTTTTTCCCTCTCTCTCTCTTCTTCTCTTCCTCTCTTTTTTTTCTTTCTCAGAAGGCCTGCTGCACTGGTTTATAATGCTGATGATTAACCAAATAGAGGCTGCGGTCTGGGAGAGCAGGTCTGCTTGAGCTTTTCATTTCATGGGTCCTGACTGAGCAAGAGGAAGCTGAAGCCTTTTCAGGCACTTGCTGGAAATTTGAGATTTTTTTCTTTCTTTCTTTTCCCCCTTACTTGCTTTTTTTTGTTACTTTACCAGGGTCCCTTTCATGACGGTAAGGTTACAGGCACTCTCTCTCTCTCTCTATCCTTACGTTTCCCTCCCATTCTCTCTACTTCTGCTCCCTTTAACGCTCTCCTCCTTTCTCATTTTCTCACAAGATCTATAAATTCAGTTCTTTGTCACACTTTTTTGCTTTGTAGAAAAAGTTTTGAAGAATTTGCTTGATTTTGAGTTTGTTTTTCCCATTTTAACTGTTACAATTGGGCATTTGAAAAGTATAATCACAACAACGACTACTATGCAGTACTTTGCAGGTCTAATCTAGCAATAAAGTCTGATCAGTAGTTCATTTTACCACCTCTCCACTCTCTTTACACTCTCTCCAATATTTAGCCATTATGCTAACATCTGTGAAGAAACATTCAACTATCAGTATGCTAAAGATGGAGTTTCTACAGACGTTACTCAGTAAACAGAAATGATCTAGATCGACCTTCTCAATGCCGAATCCGGTGGCAGGTCAGTCCGGAACAACATTCCTGCACGCTGTTATCACTACATAGTGTGTCAACTAACATTAGCATCCGTCAACCCTTCCCACACTCACAGTAATACCGTTTCTCTCACGTTTAATAAGACAACCGGGGTTTTTGGTATGTATCATGCACTATGAGGATGAGTGAATCTTTCAGCGCCACTCAGCAAGGCCTTTGTTGCTTTCAGCGCCAAGGGGTTGGGTTTGGGGGCCACTGTTTAGCAGAAATGCGTATTTTGTTCCCTCAACATTATATTGTTAAAGCGAACAGCCCTCCCAGCCTGGCCATGATATCAAATCAGACCAGTCAGAACAGGTTTGGGCAATTATTAACTGTCTCAGTGGCCCACTCTGTGCCTCAGCTGCAGTTTTCAGATGAACAAAGCCATGTGCAGTACTAGCTCTACCTGTTTTTAAGCAAAGCAGGATATTTTGCTGGCATACCCTTTGTCTGGGACAATTGAGTCAGAGCTGTTATCAAGAACTGTTGTAGTTTCTATGGTTGACTCCCCAAATAGTGCCATCCAACTTTAAACAAAGGAACTGGTAGCTTATAGTTCTGTTAGTAGTATGTTTCAGCAATGTTTTGGTGCTGATTTGGTGTGGCATTTGATATATTTCACCAGACTGAGATTTTTTTCTGCTTATTAAGATTGATTTGGGTAGTCTTCTCCATCTTACGAGGCAGCATTGGATTTCATTATTTTCTCTAATACTGCCTGGTAATGATGATGATTGCTGTCCGCGAACGTCAGATCCAGATCTTTCTGTGTCAATGTCCTGGCAATATTAACCCTCTCCGCTGGCGCTTAGCAGTCATCTTACTGGACAGTGCTGGACTGTGTATCTGTTTTCTAACACTGTCTGGTAACGATGTTTGTTGGGTGACCTCATTGCTTCAAGGGTAAGTCCTCATGTTAGTTCACTCAAGTGTATAATATAATAATGCTAGTCTACTTGCAACTTACTGTACATGTCCTCGTATGTGATATGATATGGGAAAGACTACCATGCTGTTGTCATGGTAGCAATTCTTATCGCTCCTTCGTTTGACAGCGTTAGGATGAGAAAGCCACATCAGAGCATGTGTTTGTTTGACAATTAGGTAAATACTGAATGCGTAAGCCATGTTTCCACAGAAACCATAACGGCCTCTCTGCACTTCCTGGTGTAGTCTAGAACTGGCGTAGGATATACCTTTTATACTGTATGTTTTTATTGATGGGAAACCATTTAGAAAACAATGTGGTAGCAGTTAGAAAGTTCATAATTGTGAAATGCTGCTTTAGATGAAAGCCTTTAGAAATGATCTAAGAAGAGACTCGAGGGCCTTTGTTTCTTTCAAAGCCATGTGCAGTACTAGCTCTACCTGTTTTTAAGCAAAGCAGGATATTTTGCTGGCATACCCTTTGTCTGGGACAGTTGAGTCAGAGCTGTTATCAAGAACTGTTGTAGTTTCTATGGTTGACTCCCCAAATAGTGCCATCCAACTTTAAACAAAGGAACTGGTAGCTTATAGTTCTGTTAGTAGTATGTTTCAGCAATGTTTTGGTGCTGATTTGGTGTGGCATTTGATATATTTCACCAGACTGAGATTTTTTTCTGCTTATTAAGATTGATTTGGGTAGTCTTCTCCATCTTACGAGGCAGCATTGGATTTCATTATTTTCTCTAATACTGCCTGGTAATGATGATGATGGCTGTCCGCTAACGTCAGATCCAGATCTTTCTGTATCAGTGTCCTGGAAATATTAACCCTCTCTGCTGGCACTTAGCAGTCATCTTACCGGACAGTGCTGGACTGTGTATCTGTTTTCTAACACTGTCTGGTAACGATGTTTGTTGGGTGACCTCATTGCTTCAAGGGTAAGTCCTCATGTTAGTTCACTCCAGTCACTCAAGTACAAATATTATAATGCTAGTCTACTTGCAACTTATTTTACATGTCCTCATATGTGACCCTGGACCACAGAACCAGTCTTAAGTCACTTGGGTATATTTTTAGCAATAGCCAAAAAAACATTGTATGGGTCAAAATTATCGATTTTTCTTTTATGCCAAAAATCTTTAGGATATTAAGTAAAGATCATGTTCCATGAAGATATTTTGTAAATTTCCTACCGTAAATGTATCAAAACTTAATTTTTGATTAGTAATATGCATTGCTAAGAACTTCATTTGGACAACTTTAAAGGCGATTTTCTCAGTATTTAGATTTTTTTGCACCCTCAGATTCCAGATTTTCAAATAGTTGTATCTCGGCCAAATATTGTCCTATCCTAACAATCCATACATCAATGGAAAGCTTATCTATTCAGCTTTCAGATGTTGTATAAATCTCAATTTCCAAAAATTGACCCTTATGACTGGTTTTGTGGTTCAGGGTCACATATGTGATATGACATGGGAACGACTCTACTGTTGTCATGGCAGCAATTCTTATCACTACTTCGATGTTTGACAGCATTTGTTTTGGCTTTGTTTCCACCGTTGGGATGAGAAAGCCACATCAGAGCATGTGTTTGTTTGACAATAGGTAAATACTGTATGCGTAAGCCATGTTTCCACAGAAACCATAACGGCCTCTCTGCACTTCCTGGTGTAGTCTTGATCTACACTAACCTAGGATATACTTTTTGTACTGTGTGTTTTTACTCATGGGAAACAATTTGCATGTTGAAATTTAGAAAGCAATGTGGTAAAGTATCAGCAGTTAGAAAGTTCATAATCCTGAAATGTTGCTTTGGAAGAAAGCCTTTAGAAATGATCTAAGAAGAAACTCGAGGGGCTTTGTTTCATTCATGTCCGTGTTCCATTTTGTGTTTGAGACGTCTGAACCCCACCCAGCCTTAGTTAAAGAATACCAGTCGGTTGACTGTTAAACCAGACCTGCTGAAAGTTTCCTCGTCCCCTCCCCCTCTTATGTTCAGTGTGGCTTTTGTGATAGCAGGTGAGCCATGATTAGTCCAGCTCGTTTTACCTGCGTGGCACATCCTGCAACTGACACATGAGCTCAGCATAACCCTCCTGATAAAAATAGACATAATGACATCCTCAACCTCTCCTCTTCCCATTTTTCCCTCTCTGTCTTTTATCCCTGACTATATATTTTCCCACAGAAAATCATCTTGGCGAATGTCAAGTCACCTTTATTTATATAGCGCTTTTAACAATACAGATTGTGTCAAAGCAACTGAACAGCATTAATTAGGAAAATAGTGTGTCAATAATGCAAAATGACAATAGTAAACACTAATTTTCCAGTTAAAGACAGTTCATCATTGAATTCAGTGATGTCTTCATTCAGCTCAGTTCATAGTATCATAGTATCTGTGCAATCAAGGCGACGATATCGCTGGAAATGAAGTGTCCCCAACTAAGCAAGCCAGAGGCGACAGCGGCAAGGAACCAAAACTCCATCGGTGACAGAATGGAGAAAAAACCTTGGGAGAAACCAGGCTCAGTCGGGGGGCCAGTTCATTCATGGACATGAATGTCCATGTTAAACATGTCACTCAGCGGTAGATAACAGGTCTTTGACAGCATTTTTTTAGGAGCTTTACCTTGAGTAATTTGATTTATGTTACAGGAAATGGGAATTTGAACTATGATGTCCTTTGCCACTTTTAAATTTATGAAGGGAACAGAAAGTCCTGTTTTTCCTTCCCTTAAAACATGATGTGTGGGCAGAAGCAATGGTCGTAAAGTCATTGAGGCACTGAATGTTTGTTTAAGGTGGGTGAATTGACTCGCAAATACTGGACCACACCCATATTTGCTTGTCTGGGGTACTTTTTTTATTCTTTTCTTATGTATGAAATGGACTCGTTTGTCAATCACCATCCCCCTTTTTTGTGTTTTTATTGCCCGTATTTACATAACCACGCAATCTAGGCCTTTTGAAATCCTAGCAGATCCATTTTCTGGCTGTGATCAAACCTCAGCAATTGTTTGTTCTGAACAAAATTGTTTTATGGCATAAACCAAACTGAGCACTTTATCGCATGATTTTTAATTTGTGAGTTAACATCATTCCCTCTTTATCAGGTGTGAGGTCACAAAGCCAGGCCTGTTGATGGGCGTCTTACCAGATATGGTTAGATCTAATAATTTGTGTCTAATACTGTCTGGTAATGCCGTCCATTACAAGCTAATGTCATCTTTTCACATCTCAACCCACTGAATGGTCCTCTTGAAAGAATAACTTCAGTGTGCTTGATAGAAGGATGTAGTAAATGTTATTTTCCTATCAATATATGCAAATTAAGCTCCTGTCATGGTAACTTTTATCAAGAAACGTGTCATTAGGATGCAAACCTGAGCTATAACCCCCAACAGGCTTCACATATGTTGTTAATGGGCAATATATTTATATGTATATAAGTAATTTTATAAGAAACTGTGAATCCTGCACTGGAAGACTGATATTTTGCAATTCTCTTCCATGTGTTATGAGTCAAAGTTTCTGCAATAAACCTGCAAGAAAAGTAATTTGGCCTTGGCAAGAAAAATCATCTCTGACATATACTTGTGTGTATATTTTATGTTTTTGCTCACTGCATTTTGTTTCAAGGAATTACATCATAATTCTTCTGATATATACTGCAAACTGAGTCTGTTGATGTAGGCTACTACAACTAATAAACAGAGTGTAAAAAGCTAGATCAGAAATGGGCATGATAAAAGGATTTTTGTCACTTGCTGATTACCCAACACAACCATCCTCCAGTGTTACCATGGTAACTAAATTCCACATGGAAAAAAAGCCCACAGTGTTCACTCTGTAACAGTATGTTGACTAGTTTCTTTCCAACTAACTGCTGATTTGCAAATATGTGGATTGGAGCAACGAAAGTGAATATAACATCAATTGTAGTGTGTTAAAAGGTACAGAAATAATGCAAACACTTGAGACTTTAATTGAGTGTGTCTTGAGACATTTCTTTCGATTGTATCAGGTCAGTCAGGCATGTTTTCAGCGATCAGGTAAGGTGTATGTTAATGGCTGTCAGTAAATCTGGGTCTGGCTCTGCTGCTGGCCTGGTCATTGTGTTCATGTGACTCCTCAGTGGGTCGACCGGAATGCCTGGCCTCAGAGCAAAGCAAGATCCAGTTACATGTGAACAGAGCTCCTTTTTAACTACCTCAATTTGCCCTGTTCTGCCAGGACCTCATTGTGTTGCTGTGGAAAGCACACTGCCAATGAGGCCTCTGTCGTAGTGAGGTGCAAGGACAGCAGGACAATGATACGTAAAAGAGCTTTTTACCTTTATGCACCTATGTACTCAAACACAAAATGCTGTGAATGGTCATATGAATGATTCATTTGAAGTTTGAATGTAAAATGATACAATGGCTCAATAAAGTTCTGATACAAAACCAACACAATGGCCCTTTATTTGCCATTTCTGTCATCTCTGAAATAGTCTGTCACAGAGGGTTTTGTCTGCTGCTATAATGCAGCATTTGGCACCCAACTTTAAACTATGACATGGAAGGACCTTTAAATCCCTTTTGTTATCGGTTAGAGTAGTAGTACAGCAACTAAAAATAACCATGTTCAGAATTACAAAGGACCTTTTGTTCATTATCTGAATGTACATTTCTAATGTTTTGGAAAGAAGTCTCTTATGCTCGCCATTTATTTGAAAAAAAATACAGTTAAAACAGTAATACAGTGAAATAATATTACAATTTACCATACAAAAAAACATTTTGTGTTTGTGTATATATTTTAAAATGTACTTTATTCCTATGATGGCAAAGCTGAATTTTCAGCAGCCGTTAGTACAGTCTTCAGTTTCATATGATCCTTCAGAAATCATTCTAATATGCTGATTTGATGCTCAAGAAACTTTTCTTAATATTATCAATGTTGAATAAATAATTTAAGTGAAGATACTGTCACTTTTGATCAAGTCAGTGCATCTGTTGTGTGTATGTGTATATATATATATATATATATATATATGAATGAACAAAATATTATGTAAAAAAACATAAGCAGAATCTTAGGTATTCTGATGTAAATGCACATTTCTAGAGTAATCACATTTTTGTGAAAAGTCACATGGCTTCAGGGTGAGATCCTATTTTAAATCCATAATTATAATTTAATGTTAATAATTGAGATACACCCATACAGGATCTTAAATGCTGCCAAGCACTCAGGTGACTCATTCAATTAGAAACATTTCTTAGCAGTAGCAAAGGTGTTTTCCTATCATGCTAGTGTAAGTTACACTTACAGTACCATTACTTCTATAATCCAGTACATCAGCATTATAATAGAAACTATTTATCCAGTTAATGGTAATTGGATAATCAAGCGAAGAATTGTGAATCTATTAAAGTTTGTTTGCCATTAAAATAAAAATTAGGTAAATTATAAAACAAAATGTTTATGAGCATTAGATTGAGTTAAACAAGTATGCAGAAGTTCAAGTGAAGACAGCAGGAGAGCCTGCCATCGCGTGACATCACAAAAGAATTCCGCATTGCTAGAAACACAGTGGAGAATTCCAGCACCGGTCTGTGCTTGCTCAGATGTAGTCAAACTAGATTCCAACCAACAAGGGTGAGGTTAACCTAGAATTGCTAATGAAGTGGAACGGGGCTGTCAGGATGAACACGTGTTTAAATGGCTGTGACATAGCTTTAAGGTGGATAAGTAGTCATACTGATAGGGAACTCCCAGATTAGTTTGCAAAGGGTTCTTATCACAACTCCTAACCACATATTCTCGATTATTAAGAACGTTCTGTGTTCAGTGATAGCAAACACTTTAAGAAAAGCCTTAGTGATAATTATACTTTTTTGTTTTTAATCTGTATTTGAATTTTGTTCCTGTGCATTTTAAGATTAAATTTTTAAAGGGCCTTGTGTTCCTTATTTCATTAATGCTCCTCATTGTACAAAATAACCATGTCACCCCTCATTTACTTCAGTAATACACCAGTTAATCAAGTACTGGTGACTGAGAAACAAGTCATTGTTGGCATAGCATGATGACAATAAGATGACATCACTCTTTCCCCAACTGTTGAGGGCATAAAAATGCATTGCTTTTCCTGTTCACTACTCCACACTCCATTGTGTCTCAAAGTTATGGTGAGTTTTAGAAAATTATTTAAAAAGTGCTCATTGGTTTACTGTATACGTAAATGATTCAGTATTTCCTGGTTGGTGGCAATGATGAGGAATGGGTCAGTCCTCCAAAAACAAATATACAGTGTCTCTCTCTCTCACACACACACACACTCATAAGCAGATGGTGCGCCAGGGGAGTTGCATGGCTGTAAAACAAACCTGTTTTTTTTGTCCACCTACACAGCACTCTGTACACAGCGTCGATCAGATTGCAGTCTACTGGCAAGGTGTGGCTGATTTAAATCCAAAAGATTTAAATCCAAAAGCATCGATGTTTTACAATAATAAGTGATACATTGATCATAATGAATTAATTTATCAGGATTGAATAGTCACACAGAAATAAAGCGGTATGAACATAACCTACTTCAGTCGAGTCTGTTTCTGTTTATTTGTAGTCACAGTATATAGGCTACATCACATTTAGAAAGAATGATAATTTCTATATTTTTATAAAAGCTCCCGAACAAAAAACATTATTATATTTTTATGACATACGCGGAGCTAAACTCTCGATACGAGATTGACCGATAAAATATGTTACTAAATAAATACACGATTGTGAATAAGAAGCTGACGTCTGATTTCTTCAAGCGGTCGTATTTACCATGTTTACTATGGTAATGTTAACGGCTAGCGTGCATAGTCTTTTGCATCGCTTATAAAAATGTATGCCTTGTATGTTGATCATAATATACATCGGATCAAGTTATTTCAAACACTTGCTGCTGTCTGAAAGTGAGTTTTGAACTAAACTTATTTAAAACTCTTTAATGCTGGTGTTATAGCTGTTAACTTTATGAAATGATCCGCGGCGCTGACGCTCTCCAGATGCGGAGAAACTCCGCCTGTGTTCATAACCACTCCCCTAGCCCCAGCTGGCCCGCTTTGGCCCAGGGCCGTTGGCCCCGAGGAAGCACCGATGAAGCACGATCAAGCCCCGGAAGTGACAGTGGAAACGCGACTGGCCCTGGCACGCACTAGCACGCCCGCTTTTGGCCCGACAGTGGAAACGCGGCTAAGAGCTTGTGACCTCAAGTAAAAGACAATCACAAACATATTCACGTGATACAAGATGTAATGTTTTTTTTTCTTTCTTTACTTTATACAATTAAATTGTTTGTATACGTTTATAAACATTAGGAAATTAACTGAAATTAAAAAGAAAATTTTTATTCATTGACCCTCATAATATAGCTTAGAAAGGCTTGCACAGGCAAACACCACTCACATTTTCAGGCGATGCAAATATGTATTTATCACCTGCTTTTTATGAGTGAGTACGTATTCTGCTAATAAGTATAACTATATATTTCTTGAAATGGGTGGTGTAAAATCAGTTCTTTTGCTCCATGAATTCCTAATCACACTGGATTAATTCTACCCATTGAGCAAAACCTAGACGAAACTATTGGGATTGTGGGGGGAGTGTCAGGAGTGGGATTACAGTTAATTGCCACTGGTGTCTTGGGTGTGTCTTCCAGAGTCAGTTGTTATAAAGAGCAGTAATTTTCACACTTTCTGGGAGACACCCTGAAATTTAGAATATGTGGGAAATGACTAGCACCTCTGGATATAAAACATAGAATAAATCTCGATCTGCATTTGCAGGACCTGAATGTATACAGGTTCACATCTCTGTCCTCACTGCAAAATGTGGAAATCAAAATCTAACTTTAACCTGGAAGCATACCGAAATTTTTAGAATTCTGAAACAAAGTAATATTTCATATTCTTCACTTTTTCCAGGTCAGTGTAAATTTGTGAAGCTGATCGTGACATTCTAACACTCATTTGTTATGCCGATAATATGTTTCTAATGTAAAAACTGTATTAAATTAGAAAAAAAGTTCATAGAGTCATTACATCACCATGTGGAAATACAGATTGAATCCTTGTTTTTAGGACTCTCATGCAACACAATATTGTTAACACAATTAGAATGCGAATATGAAGGTCTGTTTAGCGTCTATCTTTCTAATTGCATAGAGACAGGTGTGTTTGGGTTTGATATTTATTAAGGGTTTGTTCTTTGTTTGATGTTTTACCTTTGTGCTTTGCTCATGATGACACAATCCTAAAAAAAAAAGAGAGAGATAAATAGGCAAGAAATTAAACCCATTGACTCCGAATTTTAAATAGGGCATTCATCCATTTTGAAATTAGGAAATATGAAATATATTTAATGCTATAGAACAAAATAAGAAAAGAAGAACCAGTAAGGATAAGTGTGTTTTGTTTTAACCAACAATAGATCTAATTTCCCCATGGCTAGTATGTTTTACACCTAATTGAACACAATAGCTTAAGAGAGATAAAACAAACGGTATCAGTGCAGACAATTCATTGTGCTTGAAAATGCATTCTCACATTACTATAATGCCAAAACAGTGATCTATGACAATTAATAATGGATGGTGTTAGGTTGGAGACACTGGGAATCATTTCCTGGAGTGATTCTTTTGTTCTGAGATTCTAGCCTGTAGTAGCTGTTGCTAAGACACCCATTTCCTAGGTAACGAGTAATTGTTTACATTGGCCTGGCTAGTTTGGTCAGCATTGAGTTAGCATGCTCCAAAAGTCTTTTAAGTACATGGACTGAAAAAACAATGTTAGACTGCTATATCATACAAACACGAACTGTATAGTTGTTCCCAGAGGAGACAGGAACTTGTAAAAAGAGGAAAGGAAGAAAAAAAACATTTTGTGATCTCCAAAATCAGTGTAAGTTCATTAAAAATGGTATTTACTACATTCAAAGTAGCTGCTAAGCTAATATATAATTGCTGAAATATATCAACTTTTTCTTGGTTAAATAGTATCTAATGTGTCTTAAAAGTATATGATGATATCAATGTATTGTTTTGGTAAATTAAGCTCAAAGCATTTGTTGATACTGCAGTTTCAAGGTTATTTTCTCAAGCAACTCCTCTGTTTTATTCCAGTGACCACATTAAATAACTCACCAAGCTGAAACGTAGCCATGCATATCTGATGTTGCTTTTTTTCTGGATCACTGGCTCTCCAGAGGTCAGTCGGGCAGTGCTGGTGGAAAATCCTTTTTTTTTTTTTTTCTCCGTAGATCTGGACCGGTTGGAGGGGTGTGACTGTGATGTCATGTGAGAGCTGGGTTGAGCCCCGTCAGCACGGAGAAGAGCCAGGTGCTGGACAGAGACAGGACACACAGCATGTCCTTGGAGACTCACAGCAGACGATGGACGACCAGGGCCAATCAGACGAGAAGGAGAAGGGCAGCCCGCTGAATGCTGGGGTCGAGTTTGTGGTGCTGCAACATGGGAATGAAGCTGAAATGCAGATGGAGAAGAACAAGGAGACACGAAGGAGAAGGCTGGTCACTCAGAAGATACACAGAGTAAAACATACAGATGGAGCCCTGACAGGTGTGTAAGAGTATTTGTGTTGTTGTAGATGAGGAGACACTCGTGGATTCTGTACTGTTCTTTACTAGTCAATGCACTGTTAGCATAGAGATGAGAACATGAGAAATGCAAAGCAATGAGAAAATGCTGTCCATTTATTAGGGGATACAGTGAGTAGTATTTGACTGATCTCAACATGGCTGCCCCCATGAGGCAAAACGCTCCATGTAAAAGTTTGTATTAGGCTACTGATCTGACAATGAATATTTTGAGTATTATTTATTTCTTTATATCTACTTGTTTAATAAGGGAAAGATTACTGAGTGCACCCATAAAACAATGTAATCCACCTGTAACTTGGAATAGTATATATGGTCTTATAATTAATATAAAGATTCAATTTACACTTTATAAATACAAAGAAACAACAACCGCAATAATAATAAATAAAATAAATTCTGCTTGTAAATTGATTTTATGTTTGAAATTAATGTTTACAATTATTTTAGTTTTGAAATTATTATTATTATTATTATTATGTTTGTAAAATATCTTACCTTTAAGAAAAATTGTAAAAAGTAATGATGCTTCTGATTAATAAGTTACATAAAAACAATTGTCACTAGTTTTAATATACTGTAGTATTGGTAGTACTGATATGTTTTAAAACTAAAATGCCACAGTAATTGTCAAATTACTTATTTAATCAGTATTGACTGTATTGGCTCAGTGCCAGCGAACAAACTAGTCGACATGATACAGGGTTAAGTGTAGTCAGGCGTGCATTCATGGGTCAGGAAGAGGAGGTGAGATTAATTAAACACCTTCTCGGATCAGGTGTCTCCCACTACTGCAACTTTGATCGCCCCAGCCGACACACGTTACAGTATTCGCGATTTTTACAAGGACAGTTACCAATTTTCCATCCAATATTTGTCTCAATATATAATGAAAAATACA
Organism: Sinocyclocheilus rhinocerous; assembly: GCF_001515625.1. Classification (NCBI taxonomy): domain Eukaryota; kingdom Metazoa; phylum Chordata; class Actinopteri; order Cypriniformes; family Cyprinidae; genus Sinocyclocheilus; species Sinocyclocheilus rhinocerous. The sequence continues at coordinate 1,187,474 of NW_015653472.1, forward strand.
GTCCATGTATTATTTTAGGTGATTATTTTTAAGTGAAGTTTACTTTGTATTTCTTGTGTGTACAGGATCAGTGAGTGTCTCATTTGTTGAGAGGGACAGAGACAAGCGGCCTGAAGATCCAAGGGGCCCTGGACCCTTCTTCTACTTTGGGGGGAGCAATGGGGCCTCCATGTGAGTGAAGAAAAAAAACTTTGACCAAGGTGTTTGGGGTGGGATATAGTTGATAGATATTTGTTTTTAACAGTGATTTTTCTATGTTGTTTTAAAGTATATGATTAAAGTATATGACACTGCAGTTTTGGTGTATGTCTTGGTCTTTAGTCTGCAAGAGGTCCATGAAAGGAGCATGAGATGAATAAAGAAATATTACAAAAAATATTTATTAATTTATATAATTTATCAAACCATTTTTTAAAACCTTTTAAACATGACACAGATATCTTGGTCTGATCTGATATTTAGAGTTGTGTCATATTGTGAGAGTCGAGGCTGGCAGCGCATATGTGACAAGACCAGGACGGACTACAAGCTGAAGTGGTGTGAAACTAAATCACCTGCTGCCTACTACAGCTTCAAAGCAGGTGATGTGTTTCGTTATGTCAAGTTCACAGCAATCATGAAAAAAAAAAAAATAATAATTCTACACTTTGTCTGTTTATTTTCATACAGGTGGCCAGTTGATTTACCAGATACCCAATAATAAGGTCCTGACCACTAAGATAGGCCTTCTGAACAGCCTAAGGGAGTATGACAGAGTCAGCAGCAAGGTCAACTATGGACGTGGAAACAGGTTATAAATGGAAAAACCTTTTGATAGTACCAGAGTAACATAACAAAATATGTAGGCACTGCAATATTCTTCTCCTTCTTATTTTTATTTAATTACTGCATCTACATACAAAATGTGTTTACATGTTGCAGGAGGATGAGGCTGGAGGACTTTTTTCCTGTCACTTTTCGTATGGATATGAAAGATGAGAGAGAGGCTTTCTTTAATGGTACAACTATACGGATAGATACAGATACCATTCAAAAGTTTGGGGTCCCTAAGATTTTTTTAAGATTTTGACTGTGGTCTCTTACTCACTGTTGTTAGATTTTGTTTGGCTGAGCAGAGGTTTGGGTGGCTCGCCAATGTACTAGATATCTTTAATACATAAAATGGAGTTCTTGTGGGGAGAAAAATCTACTGAAGGTAGCAGTTTTTCAGCAGTGATGTTAGCATGTCATCCTTCAAACAATCTTAACCCAAGGTACTGTCTGTGAGACCAGACCTTTATACCTGGTAACAAATGTGCTACAAACAATACAATAACACCCCACGGAGAACCAATGATAGTGTAACCTCATGATGACCTGATAAGACCTCTCCCATGGAGAACCCATGATACACTGACCTGATGTCAGTTAAGAGGCTAAGAGGCTAATTATATGGGCCATATGGGTCACACTTTTGTAAACAAAAATACAGTCGACACAGTTGATTGCAAATACTCTGAGGCATTGTCACAATGTAAATGCATCTGACTAAAGATCACTGAAGTACACATAATCTTTAATCACCAAAGCTGCAGTTATTTGATCAAAAATACAGTAAAATTGTAATTTACAATTTACAACACAGTTTACAATTTAAAGTAACTGTTTTCTATTTTCATTCATTTTATATTTTAATAACTTATCGCTATGATGACAAAGCTGAATTTTCAGCAGCCATTACCCCAGTCTTCAATGTCACATGATATTGTTAATATTTTAATATTTTTTATATTTTTGTTAAAACTGATTCATTGTTTTTTTTTTTTTTTTTCTCCGTAGATCTGGACCGGTTGGAGGGGTGTGACTGTGATGTCATGTGAGAGCTGGGTTGAGCCCGGTCAGCACGGAGAAGAGCCAGGTGCTGGACAGAGACAGGACACACAGCATGTCCTTGGAGACTCACAGCAGACGATGGACGACCAGGGCCAATCAGACGAGAAGGAGAAGGGCAGCCCGCTGAATGCTGGGGTCGAGTTTGTGGTGCTGCAACATGGGAATGAAGCTGAAATGCAGATGGAGAAGAACAAGGAGACACGAAGGAGAAGGCTGGTCACTCAGAAGATACACAGAGTAAAACATACAGATGGAGCCCTGACAGGTGTGTAAGAGTATTTGTGTTGTTGTAGATGAGGAGACACTCGTGGATTCTGTACTGTTCTTTACTAGTCAATGCACTGTTAGCATAGAGATGAGAACATGAGAAATGCAAAGCAATGAGAAAATGCTGTCCATTTATTAGGGGATACAGTGAGTAGTATTTGACTGATCTCAACATGGCTGCCCCCATGAGGCAAAACGCTCCATGTAAAAGTTTGTATTAGGCTACTGATCTGACAATGAATATTTTGAGTATTATTTATTTCTTTATATCTACTTGTTTAATAAGGGAAAGATTACTGAGTGCACCCATAAAACAATGTAATCCACCTGTAACTTGGAATAGTATATATGGTCTTATAATTAATATAAAGATTCAATTTACACTTTATAAATACAAAGAAACAACAACCGCAATAATAATAAATAAAATAAATTCTGCTTGTAAATTGATTTTATGTTTGAAATTAATGTTTACAATTATTTTAGTTTTGAAATTATTATTATTATTATTATTATGTTTGTAAAATATCTTACCTTTAAGAAAAATTGTAAAAAGTAATGATGCTTCTGATTAATAAGTTACATAAAAACAATTGTCACTAGTTTTAATATACTGTAGTATTGGTAGTACTGATATGTTTTAAAACTAAAATGCCACAGTAATTGTCAAATTACTTATTTAATCAGTATTGACTGTATTGGCTCAGTGCCAGCGAACAAACTAGTCGACATGATACAGGGTTAAGTGTAGTCAGGCGTGCATTCATGGGTCAGGAAGAGGAGGTGAGATTAATTAAACACCTTCTCGGATCAGGTGTCTCCCACTACTGCAACTTTGATCGCCCCAGCCGACACACGTTACAGTATTCGCGATTTTTACAAGGACAGTTACCAATTTTCCATCCAATATTTGTCTCAATATATAATGAAAAATACAGTCCATGTATTATTTTAGGTGATTATTTTTAAGTGAAGTTTACTTTGTATTTCTTGTGTGTACAGGATCAGTGAGTGTCTCATTTGTTGAGAGGGACAGAGACAAGCGGCCTGAAGATCCAAGGGGCCCTGGACCCTTCTTCTACTTTGGGGGGAGCAATGGGGCCTCCATGTGAGTGAAGAAAAAAAACTTTGACCAAGGTGTTTGGGGTGGGATATAGTTGATAGATATTTGTTTTTAACAGTGATTTTTCTATGTTGTTTTAAAGTATATGATTAAAGTATATGACACTGCAGTTTTGGTGTATGTCTTGGTCTTTAGTCTGCAAGAGGTCCATGAAAGGAGCATGAGATGAATAAAGAAATATTACAAAAAATATTTATTAATTTATATAATTTATCAAACCATTTTTTAAAACCTTTTAAACATGACACAGATATCTTGGTCTGATCTGATATTTAGAGTTGTGTCATATTGTGAGAGTCGAGGCTGGCAGCGCATATGTGACAAGACCAGGACGGACTACAAGCTGAAGTGGTGTGAAACTAAATCACCTGCTGCCTACTACAGCTTCAAAGCAGGTGATGTGTTTCGTTATGTCAAGTTCACAGCAATCATGAAAAAAAAAATAATAATAATTCTACACTTTGTCTGTTTATTTTCATACAGGTGGCCAGTTGATTTACCAGATACCCAATAATAAGGTCCTGACCACTAAGATAGGCCTTCTGAACAGCCTAAGGGAGTATGACAGAGTCAGCAGCAAGGTCAACTATGGACGTGGAAACAGGTTATAAATGGAAAAACCTTTTGATAGTACCAGAGTAACATAACAAAATATGTAGGCACTGCAATATTCTTCTCCTTCTTATTTTTATTTAATTACTGCATCTACATACAAAATGTGTTTACATGTTGCAGGAGGATGAGGCTGGAGGACTTTTTTCCTGTCACTTTTCGTATGGATATGAAAGATGAGAGAGAGGCTTTCTTTAATGGTACAACTATACGGATAGATACAGATACCATTCAAAAGTTTGGGGTCCCTAAGATTTTTTTAAGATTTTGACTGTGGTCTCTTACTCACTGTTGTTAGATTTTGTTTGGCTGAGCAGAGGTTTGGGTGGCTCGCCAATGTACTAGATATCTTTAATACATAAAATGGAGTTCTTGTGGGGAGAAAAATCTACTGAAGGTAGCAGTTTTTCAGCAGTGATGTTAGCATGTCATCCTTCAAACAATCTTAACCCAAGGTACTGTCTGTGAGACCAGACCTTTATACCTGGTAACAAATGTGCTACAAACAATACAATAACACCCCACGGAGAACCAATGATAGTGTAACCTCATGATGACCTGATAAGACCTCTCCCATGGAGAACCCATGATACACTGACCTGATGTCAGTTAAGAGGCTAAGAGGCTAATTATATGGGCCATATGGGTCACACTTTTGTAAACAAAAATACAGTCGACACAGTTGATTGCAAATACTCTGAGGCATTGTCACAATGTAAATGCATCTGACTAAAGATCACTGAAGTACACATAATCTTTAATCACCAAAGCTGCAGTTATTTGATCAAAAATACAGTAAAATTGTAATTTACAATTTACAACACAGTTTACAATTTAAAGTAACTGTTTTCTATTTTCATTCATTTTATATTTTAATAACTTATCGCTATGATGACAAAGCTGAATTTTCAGCAGCCATTACCCCAGTCTTCAATGTCACATGATATTGTTAATATTTTAATATTTTTTATATTTTTGTTAAAACTGATTCATTGTTGTGGTTGTTGTTTTCCAGGATTCTTTCATGAATATAAAGTTTAAAAGAACAGTATTTATTTAAAATAGGAGTATTTTATGAATGTAAGTATGAATTTCTTTATATACACTACCGTTTGGATCAGTAAGAGTTTTAAAGAAGTGTCTTATGTTCAAAATTGTGCCTTTATTCAAAATAGAAATCTTTTGTAACAATAAACACTGCCTTTCAAAGGTTTGGGGTCAGTATGTTTTTGTTGTTGTTTAATAAATTAACTTTTATTTAGAAAGAATATGTTAAATTGATCAACTTTATTCATCAAATCCCGAAAAAAAGTATCACTGGTTCCAAAAAAAATAAATAAATAAAATTAGGCAGCACAACTGTTTTCAGCATTGATAATAAATCATCATGTTAGAATTATTTCTGATGAATCATGTGACACTGAAGACTGGAGTAATGGCTACTGAAAATTCAGCTTTACCACCACAGGAATAAATTATATTTTAAAGTATATTAAAATAGAAAACTGTTATTTTAATTTGTAATAATATTTCACAATATTACTGTTTGTACTGTATTTTTAATCAAATAAACACAGCCTTGAGAGACTTCTTAAAAAAACTCTTGCTGATCCCAAACTTTTAAACTGTAGTGTATATATATAAATTCCTAACTTTGGAAATAAACACAGTACTGCATCTAATGAATACAAAATTGGTGGCCTTTAGGAATATGCGATGATACATCCAGCATGTGGATCTGCAAACCCACAGGCCTTAACCAAGGCCGTGGTATTTTTCTACTGCGGACACCAGAAGACATCACAGCATTCAGAGAACGACTGCAGAACACAATAGAGCAGCAGTCCAACAGGAAGTCACTTTTCAATTTGCCACAAGCTCGGATTGTTCAACAGTGAGTAAAGCTGACCATTTCAAAAGGTCACATGCTCTAATTATATGTAATCATTCTGTGAATCATGGCTGCAGTGTCCTATAATCCTGCCGAATCCATGGCCAACGACACGGGCATCAATCAAAAAGATCTTGATGTCCACATTCGAAACTTTTCATTCAGAAATCAGTCAGCATTACAAAATACAGTGGCTGTACCACAGAGTAAGTTAACAAGCTTCTGGTCTGCAGGGAGGCAGCGATCAGGTCATGGGCTAGTTTCTGTCATGCTAGCGAGGCAAAACTGCAAAGATTTCTCTTTTATTATTGAGGATGTTAGAACAGCATGGCAACCAATTCACTGAAATCTGCAGCAATATTAAAGAGTGTACAAAATTAACGCAACAATTTGTAAATAAATATTTGAAAATACTAGTTAAATGAATACTAATTAAATAATTTAACATTATATATTAAATTAATATATTAATAAAGAATAATATATTAAATGTTATTTATTAAATAATAAAAAATGCCTGATACATATTCACATGAATTTTTTTTTTTTTTTTTAAACATATTTAATCAGTACTAATGATTTTTTTCTATTCTCTTCTGATTCTTTTAAGGTACATCCAGAACCCTTTGCTACTAAAAGGACGGAAATTTGATGTGCGGTCATACTTTCTAATTGCTTCCACTTCGCCATACATGGTGTTTTTTCGCCATGGTTACATCCGATTGACATGTAACCTTTATGACCCAAACTCTGACAATATAACAGCCCACCTGACCAATCAAGTAAGATAATGTGTATTTTAAACCTTCATTAATATTAATATGTATATTGCTTGTATTCAGGTTGTAAGATGCTACAATTTCGGCTTTGTTTCAGTACATGCAGAAGAAAAATCCTCTCTACAGCCTGCTAAAAGAGGAAACCGTTTGGTCCATGGAGCGCTTCAATATATACATTAATGAGACTTACATGCTGCCAAAGGGTCTGCCTAAAGATTGGGCTCTTGGTCTTTTTGCAGTGAGTTTGATAATTATTCACAAATCGACGGAGCAATATGCTCAAATCAGTTTTATAGCTTTATATAATAAGTTGTTATCAAGAATAATTAACTGATAATATATGTTAATCTTAATGTATCTTTAAAGTAATCATGTGTCTTTTAAAGTAATGACTGCATGTAGATTTATTCAAATTGCTTGAAAGGATGCAGATATACCGTTGTCATGGTAACAACGGTTTTGGGAGTATATGAAATATTAAAAGAGAAGCTCATCCGATACATTGAGAAAGATTAAACCAAATAGTAAAATAAAAATGTGTTAAATTAAGGGCAGTATATTATCTTGGAGCTCAAAACACAATAAAATATTTTATCAGTCAAATATGAACTCTAAAACAGAGGAACAACATTTAATTTGAGTATTCAATAATTAAACTGCATCCTACCTGAATGTTTTGTTATTCTGCAGAAAAGGATGCAACATATTATCATGCAGTGCTTTCAAGCTGTCAAAGCCAAGCTGCACTGCAAACTTGGTTACTTTGACCTAATTGGTTGTGACTTCTTGATTGATGAGGATTTCAAGGTGAGACACAAAAGAGTGTTTATAGGAACTTCAGGGGGAATGGAAATTTGTGTGTGTGTGTGTGTGTGCGTGTGTGCGTGCGTGCGTGTGTGTGTGTTTAAAGCCTGAAAGGCTTACAGAGTCAGACACAGCAGATTAGTTTTAGAATTATCCACCGAATGTGGTAAGACGCATTACAAATATAAAGTCTTTATTTATCCTGTAATCTCCTTAGTTTCATCATGACAATTATAATACAGTTTTCTAATGCTGGCATGATTCTCTCCAAACATGATGTTCAGAGGCCGATTGTCCCCTATGGAGCATCCTAACTTCAATCCCTGCCAAGCAGTTGCTAGGCAACCCATGTACTGTCAGTGTAAACATGCAGTCCCCATGCCAGGCGCTTTGTGGTCTCCAGGTTACCAGATCATTATGGATTCACACATAACAACCAACAACATTTACATTGTACAGCATAAACTCGATAATACTTGACACATAAAACTATAACAGTACCTTACGAATCTTGAATTAGAAATATTCAGTACTTGACATGCTTTCTGCTTCACTGATGTGTAAATGTGATTCATACTCAATGTCAGTGTGTATTCTTGTCATATGTTTACACTTTCATCTCCAGAGTGAGCACAAAAAAAGTAGTTTGATGTACATATTTGTAGTTAGGCAAAATATAATTGTGCTTGATTACTGTAAAATAAATAGAGCAATTTGAGTTGGGTAAGACTGCCATCTACTGGCGAAAGTCTATTGTAGGGTTTTTGTTGGTATTTATAAAGGAAAGGGTGAATAGACATGTATACGTAATCAAAGGTCATGTAGTTATTATTTGTTTTCTCTTTGTTTTATTGCATTCGATTAATGCATGGTTATTTAGCTCATTACCAATTGTCATTGCATTACATAGCAATTCAACTGTTTTGTGCTCACGCATTGTTTTGGATGCATTCTGATTTTGTTGTCAGTCGACACTGAATTGTTTGATAGTTACTTTGAACAGTCTTCACAGTTCAGATGTGTATTGATGGCTATTTAGTAGTATGACCGAGTATGATAGAGCGTAGTTCATCAGAGTACTGAATTTCCATGGTCAAACTGGACAAAACATAACTTTTATAAATTGATATAATAATTTAGAAATTAATTATAAAATGTAAAGCATTATATATATTTTAAAATACATTTTAAATATATATATTGTCAATTTATGTCACTTGACTTTTTTTGTCACTTTAACAAAAGAGCTCCATTAATCTTCATCTTCATAGTTTGAGAAGTCACTTAAATTGTAATGTGATGTGTTTGTTTTGGGCAGGTCTGGTTGCTCGAGATGAATTGTAACCCTGCCCTGCATACTAACTGTGAAGTACTGAAAGATGTGATACCACAGACAGTCACCGAGGCACTCGGTGAGTTAAAGTAAATAATAGTTCTGAATGCATTAAATATGTTTAACAGATAAATAAATATTCAGACAGTTAAACCACACTTTGATCAATTGTGTACAAACAAATGTGTTTTAAATGTGATGCATCAACAGTGTGAAATGTGCCATTATAAATGAGATAAAAACTTCTAGTTTGTTTGAATAATGTATATATGAAAGCTGTGAAAATGTGTTGCTTGTGATGGCACTTGATAAGATTAGGTGTGACAACACTTGTAGATGTGACATCCTTTCATTTCAGACCTTACTTTGGAAATCTTCCAAAAGTCTTGCTGTGGACTGAAACTGTTGCCGCTAAACAGTCAAAGAAATTTTCTATTGCTGTATAGTGGTGAGACTGTGACCATAACCAAACAGAGACACAAAACCACCAGGCCTTTCTCGACCCTCCATCCAAAGAGCAGCTCCACCCACATTAACACCAACAAAACCGTTGCCATTGCAACACAAACAGGGAAATCAACCAATAGGGCCAGCAAATATTCGGAAACTCAAGCGAAATGTCTGGTCCCTTCCACCGCCGTCCTCTCTTCCTCTGCTTTGTCCAATACCATCCCACCTTCACAGCAGCCTGTGGAGTTACCAATGAAACAACCTTCACCTATATCCCAGAAGCCTCTGACATCCAAAGCTCAAGAAACAAATCAGCTTCGACCACACCAGCCCAACCCCGTGCGTTCTCGTGTTGTGCTTCAGCTCAGCAAGTGCACCTGGCAACATCCTGCAGTGATGTCCAACCTCAACGTGCCTCCGCAGCCAGTGAGAAGTGCAATCAGGTCATTGTCTACACCAGCCCTGAGCAAAGGCTCAAACTCCACACAAAGACTTGGAGCTCAAGGCCACCAAACAGACAAAATGGAGCACATGAGCTGCAACCTAAAAACATCCAAGATTCATTTGGCTGAGCCATACTCCCTCCACACTGTGGGGACAGAAATGAAAGTGGCCAAAGTAAAGGAACAGGAAGATGATGGATGACATATGAGCTATAGTGTAATTGCTATTATAAGTGCTTTTCTCAGAATAATGAGAATTTGCTTCTGCTTATGACTAATGATGTTGCTCATCACCAGAAGCATAATGTCCATTCAAATGGATGCTCCTTCAAAGGTTTAACTTTTTAATTTTTTTAAAAGTTTAACGTGACTTCCAAAAATTGTTTTATTTTTTGCATGTCACCCACTTATATATCTAATTAATGTTCAATTTATTCACACTTTTCTCATCTATTTTATCCTTAGTTGCTCGAAACTTTTGACCAAATGAGTTTTGCTTGGTTGCTCACCAAGGCTGCATTTTTTTCCCACAAAAATACAGTACAACAGTAATATTGTGGAAAAAGTTTTACAATTCAAAGTAACGTCATATATACTGTTATATATACAAAGTAACGTTATATATAACTTGTTTTTTTCCAGGATTCTCTGATGAATATAAAGTTCAAAAGAACATTTTGGCACAAAAACATTTATTTGAAATATAAATTTTTAGTAACATTGTCATTTTTGATCAGTTTAATGTGTCCTTGTCCCTCATGTGTAAAATCAAAGTCGAAAACAAACCGTTCAATGCTTTCAAGCTCACTCACAAATGAAACTGAGTGAAGTGAGGAAGTTGTGTTGGCCGCTGCTGCGTCACCACTAATACCAACAGGAAGAAATGCTGCAGTATTTGTGTGTAACTGCTGTGCTTGAAAGTTTCATACACCTCTCTTGATCCTCTTCAATTGTTCAACTTTGTCGGCTTCTGTCCAATGTCTTTTTTTTGTCTTTTACTGCAAGAAACTTCATTCAGGCTTCTGTGCATCTCATTCTTGAACCCTACTTATAGTCCGGTGGGGTGTGGGGATTGTGGGGGTTACCACATGGCCCTCAGTGTGTAGTTTAGAGGAGAAGCCATTGGAGACGTGTTTGTGGAAAAGAGAGGTAAGGTGTAGACAAGCTATGGGATGCTGCAGTGTGACACAGAGGCATACAGGGACTGATGAAGTGGGCCCAGATGAGATCGAACTCCTGGAAATCAACAATGCAGGGTAAGAGTTTGATTGCTGTATGATTGTTTCTTTGCAAATGCAGTTTAGTTGGAAACCAGGCTCTTGGGCAGCCGGAATATACTTAGTAGGGGAACTTCCTCTTTTTAGTGTGTTAGGTCATGTTTGATAACATTTCGAAAACCGCAAGAAAGAAAGAAATGAGTAGGTTAGTTGTTCATAATCATGTGGATGTTAAAATAGAAGCAGCTGTCCACTGGCATTGTCAATGTCTGTTGGATATATTTTAAGAGTAGTGGTCTTTATAGTGAAACCCCATGTGACAGTTTCAGTTTCAGCCAAGCCGTTTCTACCTGCCCATTCTTACATCAAACTGTTCTGCTTCAATTCTGTTCGTCTGAAATGTATCTGATGTAACTGTGTGAAACATCTTGAGTTTGAGTTGTTTTATACCACTCACAATGGTGGTGTTTACTGTGGATGGACAGCAGACGTGCAGCTACAGATCTCATTAGAGCCTCTCATTCACCAAATGAGGCAGAACTAATGCAACTAGTATAGCTAATTAAAGGAGCCAAGTGTGTTTGAGCAGTCTGGTGTCTTACTCCAAGCTGGAAGCCTACAAATATACGATTTGAACCTGAGTTTTGTGGCACACTAAATTAAATGTAAAATGTTAAGCTTTGAAGAGAACTGCTAAGCTGCTTTTTTATTTTTTATTTATTTTTTTTCCATCAAATTACCATAACTTCTTCAATGAAGTTTTAAAGTGATTTTGAATGTTCTCTTTGAGTGAATTTCAGACAATCACCTTTTTTCTTTTTCTTTTTTTTGTCTGTGTTATTTCAGCCACAGGACCCTCCTTCTTCCTCCATCTGTGGCACATGCGACAAAACAAACACCAGATTAGGCCTCTATACATGCTAACACACTCCTCATTACCAGTAAACACATGTCTCTAACTCACCTGTGGCTTTTTTGTTGTGACTACTTTTTGCCTACTTTTGTGTGTTAACTTCATGAGGTGTAATCATCTTAAATGGGATTTGCTTCATTGATGCTGCTTGCGTCCCTCATGTGTAAAATCAAAGTCGAAAACAAACCGTTCAATGCTTTCAAGCTCACTCACAAATGAAACTGAGTGAAGTGAGGAAGTTGTGTTGGCCGCTGCTGCGTCACCACTAATACCAACAGGAAGAAATGCTGCAGTATTTGTGTGTAACTGCTGTGCTTGAAAGTTTCATACACCTCTCTTGCTCCTCTTCATTCGCTCGACTTTGTCGGCTTCTATTCAGTGACTTTTCCAATGTCTGGCCATTCTTACATCAAACTGTTCTGCTTCAATTCTGTTCGTCTGAAATGTATCTGATGTAACTGTGTGAAACATCTTGAGTTTGAGTTGTTTTATACCACTCACAATGGTGGTGTTTACTGTGGATGGACAGCAGACGTGCAGCTACAGATCTCATTAGAGCCTCTCATTCACCAAATGAGGCAGAACTAATGCAACTAGTATAGCTAATTAAAGGAGCCAAGTGTGTTTGAGCAGTCTGGTGTCTTACTCCAAACTGGAAGCCTCAATCCTCTCATTAGGTGACTGTAGGGATTAGAGTGGGAGTTAACCAGAGCTCATAAACTTTATGTGGCCAAACAAGCAGGAAAACGGGGATCAGACAACGGCCAATCTGCGGAAATACACACAGGTTGTTAATATGCAGATACTGCATCAGGGGTGAAAACATTGTCTGTTTAGAGTAATAATAAAGTTAAATCACTCATTATGTGGACAACGCTCTTGCAATATACCTGTTTTGTGGGTGTATTTTAAAGAGTCAGGCACAATGAGGGTCAGATGGAGGGTGTCTGCTTGTCATTCCCCGCCCACAGTAAGCTGCTTATGTCTGGGCATTTCCCCAGCAAGCAGCATGGGTAAAGCAGCGGGAACAGAGGGTCTGGGGATGAAATAAGTGATATTTAGGGAACAAACCTCACACAAAGTGTTTGTTAAAGTGCGATGATAAAGTAATAAAAACAATGGCTTCAGGCTGACTATAGGGTGATAATTTGTCATATGTGGTGTCCAAATGGATGTAATGGTTTTCCAGACTAGATTTAGGATGATCTTCATGGTTAGCTTTACTAATGAAAAACTATACACATGCTAAAATATAGATAAGTGAGGCTGTTACATTAAGGAGATTTTTCTACCTGATCTGAACCTTAAAAATTACTTTTACTGGTATAACCCTGTCTTGATATTAGTAATATTAACTAATATTTTTACATTTTACCACATGAAGTAAATATGTAAAATTAATAATAAAATAAATGTAAAGAAATAACGATAAATCATTGTTCCATGTTTTTTCCATGTTCCATTTTTTTCTAGCAAGCTTAACCTTAAAGTGCCTTAGCATTCACTTGCAAAACAGTCAAACATGATTCTTGTATAGAACAGCCATGACCAAAATTCTGTCCCACTAAATCTATCACACAGTGCAGAGCACAACAATTTGCATTCCATTTCTTAAATCCTCATCTGTTAAAGTGATTTGACAGTGTTTAGTCATCTGCTGTTTTAGGATCTGGAGTCTTGCTGAAAGCAGGCTCCAGATTTCCACAAGGAATGGCACAGATGAAGGTCGTCATCGCTGTCCCTCTGTGAGGCACCTGAAGCAGAAGGTAAGCCAGTAAACAGGAAGTGGCAAAGGGCGTAGCTATGTTTCCACAAAAGACATTAACAAAGAGAAATAGAAAACAAAAGAAAGCATATGTATATGTAAAAAAAAAACAAAAAAAAAACACATTTTGACACTTAAAAATCTAGGAATGTTTCTGAATTACATCAAATTATCAAACCTACTGGCAATTATTTGAAAGAAAATAGCATCATTGGTGTGCAGATGCCACTTGGTTTTATATTTTATATAATGCATTCTCAATGCTACATTCTGACAGGTTTGGCTTAAATGCATTAAAGTATCTAAACTTTTTGGGGCCACTGTGTTCACATACATCTACAGTAGATTAAACTCAATGTCTGCACTGAATAAGAGTTTTATCAACTTTATCTACATCTGTGTCTTGTGTAAGAACCCAGAACCTGTCTCTGTGACTGTGAAGGACACAACAAAACACAACAATTCACAAGTATGTCTTCATCAGCTTAAAAAATAAATGAACAATGATGATAATAATAAAAAATACAATCATCAATTGTGCATTTATCAACATTATATGCTCTTCATATACTGTAACATAAAGTAGAGTGATATTTTTTGTATTCCTGTTTGTCAGCTGGAGCTTTGGGGCTTGACAAAAAACGAACTCCATCATAGGCTATACACTCAACCTATCAGAGAATGGGAAGGACAGGCACCACACACATATGGAGACATTATCCACTCATCTTCAGTGTATTTACACAGTGGATACACAAAGGTAACAATTCAGCTAAATTGTTTCATACACCGTTCATGTGCCAAACTGACACAAACTGCTGAAAAAGATCCCTCTTGATTTTACTCAATGTTTGGAGTCAAATTGTTATTTTTTAATGCATATGTCCAACTTATTGAGTAACTGTAATTTGTATTCATTATGATTCCTGTCTGCAGGCTATGAGTGAAAGATATCTGGTTTTATTTTCCTTCCATTTGTTAATCCTCGCTTTGGACAGCTCTAATCATGATTTTATTTATGAGGTAAGACTCTTATAAGTATTAGCAAATATTTAATGGCATGAGCTTCACTCTAAACTGTCATCTGTGTTTCATCACAGGGCATTCTTCCTCTCTCAGCCATTGAGGTGTGTCTGATCTCACAGCAGGACCATAGTTCTCCACATATGTTTGAGATTAGCGGTAAGAGCCCCTTAAAAAAAAAAAAACCCAAAATATAAAATTTTTGAGGTCACAAATTTGCAAACCTCACACAAAGTGTTTGTTAAAGTGCGATGATAAAGTAATAAAAACAATGGCTTCAGGCTGACTATAGGGTGATAATTTGTCATATGTGGTGTCCAAATGGATGTAATGGTTTTCCAGACTAGATTTAGGATGATCTTCATGGTTAGCTTTACTAATGAAAAACTATACACATGCTAAAATATAGATAAGTGAGGCTGTTACATTAAGGAGATTTTTCTACCTGATCTGAACCTTAAAAATTACTTTTACTGGTATAACCCTGTCTTGATATTAGTAATATTAACTAATATTTTTACATTTTACCACATGAAGTAAATATGTAAAATTAATAATAAAATAAATGTAAAGAAATAACGATAAATCATTGTTCCATGTTTTTTCCATGTTCCATTTTTTTCTAGCAAGCTTAACCTTAAAGTGCCTTAGCATTCACTTGCAAAACAGTCAAACATGATTCTTGTATAGAACAGCCATGACCAAAATTCTGTCCCACTAAATCTATCACACAGTGCAGAGCACAACAATTTGCATTCCATTTCTTAAATCCTCATCTGTTAAAGTGATTTGACAGTGTTTAGTCATCTGCTGTTTTAGGATCTGGAGTCTTGCTGAAAGCAGGCTCCAGATTTCCACAAGGAATGGCACAGATGAAGGTCGTCATCGCTGTCCCTCTGTGAGGCACCTGAAGCAGAAGGTAAGCCAGTAAACAGGAAGTGGCAAAGGGCGTAGCTATGTTTCCACAAAAGACATTAACAAAGAGAAATAGAAAACAAAAGAAAGCATATGTATATGTAAAAAACAAACAAAAAAAAAACACATTTTGACACTTAAAAATCTAGGAATGTTTCTGAATTACATCAAATTATCAAACCTACTGGCAATTATTTGAAAGAAAATAGCATCATTGGTGTGCAGATGCCACTTGGTTTTATATTTTATATAATGCATTCTCAATGCTACATTCTGACAGGTTTGGCTTAAATGCATTAAAGTATCTAAACTTTTTGGGGCCACTGTGTTCACATACATCTACAGTAGATTAAACTCAATGTCTGCACTGAATAAGAGTTTTATCAACTTTATCTACATCTGTGTCTTGTGTAAGAACCCAGAACCTGTCTCTGTGACTGTGAAGGACACAACAAAACACAACAATTCACAAGTATGTCTTCATCAGCTTAAAAAATAAATGAACAATGATGATAATAATAAAAAATACAATCATCAATTGTGCATTTATCAACATTATATGCTCTTCATATACTGTAACATAAAGTAGAGTGATATTTTTTGTATTCCTGTTTGTCAGCTGGAGCTTTGGGGCTTGACAAAAAACGAACTCCATCATAGGCTATACACTCAACCTATCAGAGAATGGGAAGGACAGGCACCACACACCTATGGAGACATTATCCACTCATCTTCAGTGTATTTACACAGTGGATACACAAAGGTAACAATTCAGCTAAATTGTTTCATACACCGTTCATGTGCCAAACTGACACAAACTGCTGAAAAAGATCCCTCTTGATTTTACTCAATGTTTGGAGTCAAATTGTTATTTTTTAATGCATATGTCCAACTTATTGAGTAACTGTAATTTGTATTCATTATGATTCCTGTCTGCAGGCTATGAGTGAAAGATATCTGGTTTTATTTTCCTTCCATTTGTTAATCCTCGCTTTGGACAGCTCTAATCATGATTTTATTTATGAGGTAAGACTCTTATAAGTATTAGCAAATATTTAATGGCATGAGCTTCACTCTAAACTGTCATCTGTGTTTCATCACAGGGCATTCTTCCTCTCTCAGCCATTGAGGTGCGTCTGATCTCACAGCAGGACCATAGTTCTCCACATATGTTTGAGATTAGCGGTAAGAGCCCCTTAAAAAAAAAAAATCCTAAATATGAAAATTTTGAGGTCACAGAATTTGTGATTATAGTTCACCTATATTTATGACACTCTAGGCCCTATGGTGGACTCAAAGATCTTCCTTTGTGCTACTGCTGCTGAAACAAAAACCTGGATGGAGAATATCGAGGACAGGAGATACAAATCCCTAAGGCAACAGCTGAGCCCGTCCCATAGCGCGCTCCCATACCTGGTAGATCTTATTCAGCCTTGTAACTGAAATAGATATCCTATATAGAACGCATAAAACATTGACAACGTAAAATAAATTAACAAACAAACAAGCATTGGTTATTTTTGCCCAAAGAAGGATCTTTATTATTGCTTATAAATGTTATTTTCACTGTTCCAGGTGCCATGTAATGAAAACTGGAAGAGGGAGGAGCTTAAAAGGTACTTACTGCGGTCTCCCATCTTGCAATGGGAGGGGAAGCCCATTCAGCACATGGGCTATCCAAGATACGTTTCACTGGTGCACATCAGCAACATATACACACAGGTAAGAGTATAGACTATAAATAGAGAGTTGTGTCCATGTAATTCATGATGGTAACAGACCTCTTTCAAACAACAGGACTGGCGTTTGCAGGAACCTCAGGAGCGTTTGCTCGTGCTCTTCCCATGTGACCTCCTCATTCTGTCTCTCGACTGTCATCATCTACGTGTGAAATATGAGGTAAGCTGATTTCGCTGACTAAACAATGAGCTCTGCAGAACACTGCATTGTCAGCAGTATGTCTGCTACTGTGAACCATTAAAATGAATTTGGCAGCCTCAAACGGTGAACCCTATTTGACTGAAAAGTTAACTTCGTTAAAAAGTCACTGACAAAGTGCTGACACTGAGAGTTGGTAATGTTCATTTATCAAGTGCATTTTAAGACATCTTCATGAAAGACCTTCTAGCCAGAATCCTTATTATTTGACCTCAATTTAAGTGAAATTAAACTAAATTTTTATTCAAAATATAATACTATTCAACACTACATGAGTAGTGACAACACTAAATGAGTTGTATTGTTTTATACTAAAGGGCCGTCTGCCACTTAAGAGCATTAAAGCCATGGAAAGATCTGCACTACCTGGCAGACTGGAGTTTGAACTCACGGGTAAGTATCTTTCTGAACAGGTGTATTACTTATATTATTCCTTATATATTACTTATAAAATTCCAAAACAACCCTCGTTAAAAAGAAGTGTGCTTAATTGTATTAAATGTGCACTTGTAATATACCTTATCTTAAAAGTAGCCTATTTTTTTTTTAAACTGTACTTGAAGATAATATAATTTCATAACACACAGTAAAATTAAACATTTACCTTTAAAGTATATTTTAAATAATTATGTTTTGTACTATTTTGTCCTGCTTTAAAGACGTTTGATGTGATGACTAACTAACATTCGGCAGTAACCATATTTCGGAGGCAATGGAATTATGAAGTTTCATAAAAAGACGTTGTTTCATCACCAAAAAAGCACTTTAAACTTCAGCTAATTGCATTTAATAAAAAATTTAACTATAATACATTTTCATTTAATTGCATTTAACATGTCCGCTTTTATTGCATTAAGTGTCCGAAAACATTATGCAGTTTGCACTTATATTTGTGGTTACACTTTATTTTGATAGTCCACTTTAGACATTCTACTAACCGTAAGTAACTTTGCAACTACATGTCAACTAACTCTCATTAGAGTGTTTGTAGGCTGTTAGGTTAAGGTTAGTAGAACAAGTTGCCGTGCTTGCAAAGTTACTTATAGTCAGTAGAACGTCTGTTGAGCGACCATCAAAATAAAGTGTTAACAGTTATTAAGCAGTCTACGAATACTCCAATGACTGCTAGTTGACATGTAGTTATTTATAGGTAGTTGAATGTCTAAAGTGGACTATCAAAATAAAGTGTTACCTCTGTTTGGGCCAGCACATATAGCTTATATATACTGTCACACTGTGCTAGCGTTCTTACACAACACACTGCACTTCAGTGGAGGATGTGGTAATGGTCTTTACTTTCTTTAGGCACATATCTGTGCTATGTTTATCTGTCATATATCAGTCATTTCATTATATGAATTGCCATGAGAATCCAAGAAATAACTCTCGCATAACACCAAACCATTGGTCTTACTCATTAGTTTGTTGGAGGTATATTAGGATATACTATATATTATGATATATTGATCTTTTATATATCCCAAGAAAGCCAAAGTTGGACACATTTCATATTTTGAGATAAGAGTTAGAAATCAAGTGATCTGTGGTAGTCATAGATGCTTGTGACTCAGCTTCAGAATATAGCCATGTGATGATAAGCACACTTAGACTGGCTTCTTAGTGTGTTCCTCTTCTCACTTGAATTTTGTTGAAACTGTTAAAGAGGCAATTCATTTGAAATGGCACCGAGTTATAGAAATATCTTGTAAATGACCTTTAAATGCCCTTTTTAAATAAAAAATATGGGAACTATGATTCATGTCGCTTCATAGCTTCTTCTGTGCATCTTTCTGACAGATTTCAAGCCATATACAGTACCAACTTCACGCAACGTCGGGTGTGTTTTCTAAACTGTTGTAACCTTTATGCTGATCTGGAGTGATGTATTTTTTCTAGGTGAACTGATGGAGCCTCTGCTTGTCTCCTGTACATACCCTGAGGACTATCAAAGCTGGATCTTCCAGTTACAACAGGCAAGACTGCAGTTGTTGTATTTTAGCTAATGATCATTATAGCAAAACAAATAACTTCGGTGTTTACCAGTTTACAAGATGTAAATAGTCAGGCATCTTAAACATACTGATACAATACATTTAAAGATTTTTTTTCTCCATCTGCCACAGCCTGATAAAGTGGCAGATTCATTGCCACATCATACCCCTCCACCTCTGATACCGAAGAAGCGCAGAAGCTGAGGATGATGTGACGGATGGAAATTAAAATGGCTGTGAACTCCATATATTGTGCCCAATGAAAGCTGCTGATTACAAATGAACATTTTACTGTTGCATTTTACTCCTAAGTAACAAATCTCTTCACTGCTTGTGAGGAAGGATCTTCAATAGCTAGGAAATTTGCAGGTTTAGATAGTAATTATTACAGTCTGCTCCATAAATATCTGTTTTGAGGTAGGGAACAGGCCTCACATGCATACATACAGTAAGTACAATGTGTAAAATGAATACAAATGTTTAAATGTGATGTAATAAATTGTTTTAATTAGTACTTAATTCCAGGGTATCATATATCTGAGCTAAGGAATCTTTTTTCTTCTTCTTCTTCAAAGACATCAAACAACGTTCAAGTGATTCATGAGTAATTTGTAATGACTTCGTTTCAGACAATGGGACAGAACAGCGAGAAGATGGCATCCACAGTGAAATCATATTGGTGTAAGTTTTTTTTTATTCATTGTTAAATCGTTTAATTACGTTCCATGACAGATTTCAAGACAGATCGTTTTGTTACTACCGAAGACAACCAGGTAAGCACTGTGAGAACTGTTGGTGGACTAAAGTAAAGAATAGTGGCTTGGTTACAGCCATACTCAATGTCTGTCAACCTCTCACCCTGTTTGGTCAGCCAACAGGACGAGACTTAAAGTATTGACAACCTTCTGGTATCCGTGTGAATTTCACAAAACATGCTGCATATATGTAAACATCTCTTGAAAACAAAAGATGAGAATTGTCAGAACAAGCCATTCGCATGAATTAAGACCTAGGAGAGCATTTTGTGGATGGCCCGCACAAACAGATGAAGAAAACTATATGCTATATGCTTTGTTTACCAGACTTACAGATTTATATGCGAATACTCGAATGTCTCCATCTTCCTCAAGATATATGGTTTATATACCACGACTATCATAGTATGATGAGAGCGTTGAAAAATAGTTAAATAGAATGGGTTATCAACCTTGAGATATATTATTTGTCAAGCCAAGGGAGTGTTGTTACTTTGGCCTGGGAGACTCTGTGTAGTTGCAGGTTACTGTCAGCAGAGGGCAGTGGTGTTAAGTGTATTTACAAACAGACAAGAAGAGAGAGAAAAGGATACAAAATATAAAAACCATTAAAAGGGCATCATAGCACATGACATGCATCCCAGCAGGGTACAATAGAGATGTAAATCATTGTGTCTGTTCTGCTTGTTAAGGATTCTGTATTTTTCTGGCAACTTGTGGTGTTTGATATTATTCAGTATTAGAAGGCAAGGAAAGAATAAAATATACCTGCATGTAGCAGTTACTTGGCAACAGTAAACCCTTTCATCTATAAGCACTCGGTGAGATGCAGAGGTACAACTTCAGGATCACCCCAGGCAGGACTTGAACTTTCAACCTTCTGACTACCAGCCAAAATTTGTACCCACTCCAGACACATCTTTGGTGTGTTGCCAGAAAGACAATCTGACGTACTGCTGTTGTAATTCAAAAAGACAGATTCAAATGAAAAATGGTGGACATGCAATATGCCAGACTCTGGAAATATGGTTATCATGCAAAGAATTTAAAGCCAGCAGAGTTATGAATTTAGGCCTTTTATGATCAGCTCTAAAGTAGGTGTCCTTAGGACACAGTAGCAGTGCAAATTATAAAATTTCATTTCGATACACAGATACGTTGAGAAGATTCAGCCTCATTTTCTTTTAGCCACTGGCACTGATAGTGTGTTATTGCTAAAAATGTCCCTTAAGACGCAAAAATCCATTTAATAACTTTCGTGTGGTTTTGTCTGAAGATCATATAGAGACTTTGATGAAGACTGGACATTGGACTCATCAGAGTAGCAGTGGGAAAAAAAGACCACTGCTCTGCCTTTGCACTTTTCCATATTTTTTTTAGGAAATGCTGATTTCCAGGCAAGATGACCTGAGGGATGTTTATTTGCCATTTTAACATCTGCCAGTAAAAAAGCACTCACAAGGCGTTGGCTGCTTCCTGGGCCCCCCACAATACAAGAGTGGATGAATTTAGTAAATTATATTTATGTTATGGAAAATATTACTTTTTCCCCTTCGTCTTCAGAAAAATGTGTTCATTAAACTCTGGACTAAGTGGGTTGAATATGTAAGGCCACTACAGACAGACTTTGTGGAGGTATAAAACAAATGACCCTTCCCTCCTGAATGAAAAATGTCATTGTAATCTCCCTTGCACACCTTTTCCCTACTACACATCGGAAACTAGTAGTTTTTTTTCTTTTTTGATCTTCAGTTTCACTTAAAGGTATGTCACAATATGGAAGAAAAGTTGTTACTACTGTTTCAATTGCTAAAAAAGCTAGATAGATACAGTAGCTAATAATTGCTGCAAACCTGTAGCAGAAGTAACTTTAACCTGCACGAGTGCATTTTGCTACTTTGCTACTACAATACTACAATTTTAAGTACAGTGCATTATATAAAATTGATACGAAATGTTTCACTGTGATAAATGGCTTTAATTAGAAATGCATTCCTGGGCCTCTGCAGCCCGTCTCTTATCTGTCTCTAACTGCAGCTCCTTTTCAGCAGTCTTTCACCTCTGATTTACAGCAGTTGGAAACCATTCAAGGTTCTTAGAACAGCTGTAACAAAGAAACTATTCTGTTTACCTGCTACCCGGCTGTTTTATTGCTCCATGGGATATGATGAGGTGAGCCTGGAATGAAACTGATGTTTATGAGGCACGCTTTGTTGTAGCTGTGTGCATACGTGGCTGGGAATCCTGGTTACAGTAAGGTTAACTTTACACACCCTGAAAGCTCAACTTTTTTTTGTATTGGTCTCAGACAGACATGTGAGACACTTTCAGCTAGAATATATGCATTTATTTATTTACAAAGTCACCATTAAGGATTATATTTCAAATGTGATTTAACATGCTCAGGATATCAGTACTCCACACAGAAACTGCCCAAAAAAATCTGCTTCGCCAAAACAACAAATACACAAACATCAGTATCACTGACATAAATAATGGTCATAATTTGAAAGAACACTTCCTGTTATTATGCCAGCACTATTAAGTAAATGATTATTTACAGAAGACTAGTGGCATAAACTAATATTTACGTTGCAAGAGCAACTC
The DNA here is from genome assembly GCF_001515625.1 of Sinocyclocheilus rhinocerous. Lineage (NCBI taxonomy): Eukaryota > Metazoa > Chordata > Actinopteri > Cypriniformes > Cyprinidae > Sinocyclocheilus > Sinocyclocheilus rhinocerous. Next base: position 1,210,172 of record NW_015653472.1, read on the forward strand.
AAAAAGTTCGAAATTTGGGTCAAATTTTTCACTAGTAAAAGCGAGCATTGAGCTTTACTGTGTGACTGTTCAGTGAATCTGCTAACGACAAGACATCTCACTTTATTTAGACATCTCACGTTAAGTCCTCATAAAAACACTTGAGAGTGAAATAGCTGCTATGCCACCTAAAACTAAGCCATTTAAATTGGATCTTGTTATTTTGCTAAACATTTTAACAGCTGACATATCCAAATTTCATCCACACACATGGTGAGCCTGCATGGGACCGCTGTATTTTGAGTAGTGTGCGTCTGTGGACTGTCAGAAAGCGCAGCACCATATGCTACATGCAGTAACAACACATGCATTTCTTTGCAAGCGAGCAGTAGAAAAGAACCAAGGTAATACCGCTTGAAGAGCTACCGATACTTAAAACCTGAAGTGCAAAACTCTTAATTGATTAAGGAGGACTAGTAGCATCAAATAAAGAGGAAATCAATAATTAATTCATTAAAATGAAAATAGATACACTGCTGATCAAAAGTTTGGGATCAGTAAGATTTTGAATGTGTTTGAAAGAAGTCTCTTCTGTTCATCAAGGCTGCAGTTATTTCACCAAAAATACAGAAAAACAGTAATATTGTACATTATTATTAACATTTAAAATAATGGTGTTCTATTTTAAAGGGGTCATAGGATGCTACATGCACATTTACAAGTTGTTTGAACTGAAATGTGTGTTGGCAGTGTGTGTACACAACTACCCTAAAATGATAAAAATCCCCCCGGTGTTTTTTTTTTTTTATCTGGTTAAATGTTTTCCCTTGTTTCACCGCTGGAGCAGATGTAGACAAGAATGACTCCTAAGCGATTGAGGTGTTCTGTTGTTGGATGTAATAATGAACATAGCAGTCGTCATTTACTCCCGACATCTGAGCCGCTGAACTCGCAGTGGATTACATTGTTTCTGAAGGGAATGCGCCCCCGCTGGTCTCTCTGGGAGCAGCTCGGAAGAGAGGGGTGCGGTCAGCAGAGCTCATTAACATTTAAAGGAAAATGCTACAAAAACGGCTTGATCTGAAAAGAGCTGTTTTACTTTAAAATTTCTGTGATGCAAAGCTGAATTTTCATCATCATTACTCCAGTCTTCAATGTCATGATCTTTCAGAAACCATCCCAATATGCTGATTTATTATCAATGTTGGAAACAGTTGTTGTTTTTTGGAACCTGTGATACTTTTTTCAGGATTCTTTGATGAATAATGTTAAAAAGAACAGCATTTATTTAAAATCCTTTCCAACAATATGTCTTTATTATCACTTTTTATCAATTTAACACATCCTTGCTGAATAAAAGCATTCATTTATTTCAAAAAAAAAAGAAAAGAAAAGAAATACCATTGAAAACTTTTGAATGGTAGTGTATATTGTAACAAAAGATTTCTATTTCGAATAAATGCTGTTCCTTTTAACTTTTTATTCATCAAAGAATCCTGAAAAAAGTATCACAGGTTCCAAAAAAAAACATTAAGCAGCAAAACTGTAATAAATCAGCATTTAAGAATGATTTCTAAAGGATCACGTGACACTGAAGACTGGAGTAATGATGCTGATGAACATTCAGCTTTGCATCACAGGAATAAGTTACATTTTAAAGTATATTAAAATAGAAAACCATTATTTTAAATTGCAATAATATTTCACAATATTACTGTTTTTTCTGTATTTCTGATCAAATAAATGCAGCCTTGATGAGCAGAAGAGACTTCTTTAAAAAACATTACAAATCTTACTAATCCCAAACTTTTGAACGGCAGTGTATGTAAAACCATTTTTTTCATTTGTCAAGGAAACAATAATGTCAATGAATGTCAAAATTCATTTGTAAAATTTAAATGCATCGTGTTATTTTATCTTAATATTCAAACATTAGTGTAATAATTAATTAACTATTTTTAAATATATTTGAAAAACTTTGCAAAGTGATTTATATGCATTTTTTATTTTTAATTTAATGAATAATTTTATTTTTTTTATGTGGCACTTCTAATCCTCCATAGATGCGATGCATAGTTTTATTCATCCTATCTGCAATAAATTTTTGATTTTTATAGCATACCTTACTAAAGCTAAAATGTTAGCCATGGAAATCTGAAATATTCACACAAATTTGCAGTGACTCACAAATTTTCTCTGGTTTGGTAAACCAGATGATACAACTAGCTTTAGGTAAAACAATGTCCCATACTTCAAGGTCTCAGAGAGTCTCTCCCTCTAATTTTTGTGAGACACATTTAATGCGAATGTTTTCACGGAGGTTTCGCAAACGAGCACTGCGGCTTGTGATCTCCTCCACGTACGTTTTGGGGAACCAGCCCCTCTCTCCATCCGACAACCGGATCCCCTCTACCCACCCTGAGAATTGAAAACATAAATGGTCATTTATCTCTACTTTGCAGTCCTCCAGCTTCTCTTCTTCAAAGGGAAAAATGGAGTGTAGCCAGAGGAAAGGAAATGATTTTCCTTACCATCACTTGTAATTGTTACAGCTTGAAGGATGTCTGCCTTCTCCAGCGTTAACTCATCATGCTCCTGAGACTGGTAGCTCTTTATGCACTGGACTTGAGATAGATCTGTAAAGACAAATGCAGACATTAAATTTGAAGATTTTCTATGAAAACATAAGTCTTAGCATCACAAGGCAGACTGTACACAAAACGTTAGGGGTAATAATGAGAACTGATGAGCAATCTTTTGTTGTTTAAACCTGCATGCTATGCTGTGGAACACAAAATTAACTTTTTTTTTAAATGGTATGTTCCATCTAAAGACGCTTCAAAATATGTTTTTGTTCAACAGAAGAAATATGGTCATAGAGGTGTTTCAAATGAGCTCAAAAGGGAAATGTATATAAATAATTACAGTTAATTATGATTAATTACAATTATTGATATCAGCTGCCTGTAGTAACTGTAGCAGAATTAAATTGCCATCAACCAATCTGTTCATCCAGCGAAAAGTTCATTTCAACTCTAGGGAAGGATATTTCCGTGGCCACAGAAGATACTTTCATATAGTATTAATGCACTAGAGCATGTAGTAAGGATCAAAATCGTAAAGGGACATTAATTTGCAGGGCAGAATCAGAAACTCATGTAATTTGTGCACAAGCGTTTTATTAACTAAACACTAACACAAACTAGTCAAACAAACAAACAAACAAACAATCACTCGTACATGGGAAAGGGCAAATGAGGTGTGATGGATGAAACCATCAGGAAAAACCAGAGAATGAAGCTATGAAAAGAGTCAGTTAACCACCTGAGTGAAACCATCAGCGCCGTTTTAGAACGGGGTCTACAGCTTATACTAAACCTCTGTTTCGTTTAGTTAAATGTACGATACTTGCATTGCCTTGGCCTGGAACGAGCGTACGGATGCAGTCTCGGATGAAAGTCTTGATGGTTTGGAGGTTCGGTGGTGTAGGAGTCGCGATCACCTTCTTCCGGGTTTGAAGAGTGATGAACTCCAAAGATGTTCTGACTCGATGGTGATTGGGAGTTTCTTCCCAGTGGAAAGTGAAAAAGAGCTAAGAGAGACATCAGCTGAGATCCTAGGATCTTTGGTGAATGTAAAGTCAAGGCCGAAGCCTGGTGCAGACTTAAGGGTTGCAGAAGCGTTCTAGCTCACATCCTCATGTTCTCAGAATCGAACAGAACCGCAGACTGACTGAGGCGGGTCACTGATGTGAGAGCTTTATCTCCTATAGAGCTCACACCTCCGGGAGGTCACAGAGCCAATGGTGGCTTTCACTTTTGGAGGGAAAATTTACGACTCTTTGTCTTAGAGCATGGTATTTTGCATATGTGTGTCTTTCCTAAGGGTAAATGAATTGTGAGTTTCTCTGCCCGCATTCCTTTGGGCAATAAAACCGGTGATATCAGCATTGGTTGCCATGGAACCAGAGGCCTGTTCTGCCTTTCTGAGGTGTTAGATGCATTTCGGGGGAAGGGTCCATAGACCCTCATAGTTGGTTTGTTGACTGAGGGGTGTTACAGAGTATTTGTTAAACATAACTAAAACAAATTGTGTGTCTGATTGGTCCAGATGCTACAGAGGTTTGGAAAGACACGAGAGTGAATAAGTAATGAGACAATTTCCAGTTTTGGGTGAACTATTCCTTTTAGAGTTTTATTTGAGGCACTTAGTTCACAAGTAAACAGAATAGTCTTGAGCAGAACTGTGTATTCCACTATGTTTTCAATGTTATGTCAGTGAAATAACTGATGACTTTGTATGTCAGGCAGAACAGTCCAAACTGCTTAGTTTAACATAGCCAAACTTTTGACTTTCATCATAAAGTATCTGGACTATCTGGTACACACTGGCGATTATCCACCTAATGCTACCAGCCACAATTCACTTTTTACATACCATTTAAATAGCAGCTTTGAGTTTGAAATGTAGTTAAATCTGAAATGCATGACAAGAGTGAGACAAAGAATTTACATACCATCATTTTCATTGGTCTGCTCAATAGCTGTCTTTGGATCGGCGGGAAACATAGCTGTTATCCACCTCTGTTTGCTGCTCCTACATATAAAACAGAATGTTCTTGACTTCGTTTTAAACTTAGTTTTATGCATCCTGTGAGGACATATTTTCAATATGTTAATGTGTGGCTTGTTATTTTCAAGGAAAATTATTTTCATTTTGGATGTTAATATTTTCGAATGATGCGAATGTCCTCACTCTGTGGGTGACTTGAGCAGGATCTGGTGTTTTAGCTGTTGTCCCTCACATAACTGCAGATAGAAGATGAAGCCTGAGATTCCCTGAAGTTTCTGGCTTAGATCTTTCACCTTGAGGTCTTCAATCTTTGCATGTACAAACACCATAAACTTCCACGTGCTGTAGAGAAGGGACAGGTTTTGTAGCAGACTTATTATCATTTACACAAGGTTTTCAACTGGGTTTGTTTCAGAATCCAGATATTACACTGGACATTAAAGGACACATTTGCTTGTTTTCTCTTTTTCTTTTTGCCTCTCTTTCCCATTAGACTTACTCCTTCCTTCTGGACAACAGAAGACAGTCATTAAACAGGTGAAGGTACACAGGCCGAGTGGTAAGTTTAAACTTAGACCCAGAAATATTCAAGTTCTGTGTGTCCACTTCTAGCAGTTCACCATGTTTGACCAGCCAGCGAGACTGAGAGATGAGAGGAAAAATCTAAAATGAAACAAAAAAAACACAAACTGACAAGCCAGTAATATGAAAACATGATGCCAGAAGTGTCATGCTCAATCAAACTGATTGAACGCAACTTCCAAAACCAATTATTTATTTTGTACTGTATACTTGATCATTATTGTAAGTAAAGTCTTTGATAAAATTTAAATGCAACTTTCAGTTAATAAAACTTTACTTTTGGAAAGAACAAAGTAGTCCAAAAAAAAATTTGTGAATGGCACAAAATGAGCCAGGGCTGCCACTGGCACCTCAGTAATAATACAAATAAAATTGGTTTCAGATGCCCCTGCATGATATACAATACATATCTAATTAAACATTAAAATGAATGCCCAATGTTATACCTTGCCCTCAAAGTGAATTTTCTTGTTTAGATGAATTAGTTCTTCCATCCTCTTCATGGACTGCACACTGGAGTTACATTCCCTTATAATCTAGTGAAACAGAGCAGATTTAGTTTTAATTTTCATATTCTTCTAAAACCTGGTCCTCTCTTACTTTACTCACCTTTTTAAGCTCATTAAGTGCTTTGGTGGCAGTGTCCTCATCTCGTGATCCAGGCGTTGTTCTCTTTAGGATATTCTATAATGGACACAATTCATTACCACAAGATAATTTAATTTAATTTTGTAAGCCTTGTTCTAAAGCTTGATGATAATTTTCAACTTTTAAGATAGCTTCAGAAAATAGAAAAAATGGAATCTGTGCCCTCTATCACTGTCACTTTTAGAAGAGCATGGTGGAATACCTCCACTAGCATTTTGAGGCGTGTGATCCTTTGAAAAGGAAGGATAAGGAATGATGTAAGAGGCAGCCTCTGGCATACTGGGTCCTCTTCCAGGCGGGCAAGGATTCCAGGGAAACGGGGATTCTCTTGCCTAACAGAACACAATAAAGCAAACGAATAAACTTCTTTAATGGCAATAATGCAATATACAACACACACATTGTTATGCTTGTTAGATAACTGTTTTATAGTAAAAGACTGTTTACAGTAGCCGCTGATAGGTCTGTTCCTGATAGGCTTGATTGGTGACATAAGGCAGATAAACCCGCCGCAGTGCAGGACAGTGGTCAAGGACAATGTCACACACATCAAAACGCAGAATGTCCCCTTCTAACCTATGCTCCAAATCTTGAAGAAATCTGTGGACATGAGGAGAATTGAATTGGAGAGAGAAAAAAAACAGGGATAGTTTACGTCTCTGATGAAGGCTAACTCTTTCAAAAACAGCAAAAATTTTCATTATTCACCTTTCACTGACTTCTTTCACATCAGGCAGTTTAGAGAAAAGCCACTGCCTCTCCTGTGTCCCAAGACACTCACACAGCTCAGGAGACATCATAAAATGGTCAACTACAATAGACAAACTGCGTATGTATGAGGCCTCCGACGTCACCAACTCAAACTTGGCCTAAAATGAGAAAACAAGTCAAGATAAAATGAATTGTTTCTTTCTCAGCAAAATGTGCTGGTTGATAAAAAAAACAAAACAAAACAAAACGAAAAAAACAGACTTTCAGAATGTTGGAGTCACCTCCTGCAGTTTACGCTCTTCATTGCTGAAGTTGTCAAGTTGTCCACTGGACCGAACATCAGGAATATCCTGCCAAAGGGAAAAGGCGGAGCCTCGAGATGAGCGGAATGAACTGGATGGGGACAGGTTGCAAGAGGACACAGAGTCTCTTTCTTCATCGGTTCCTGGCTCCGCCCCCTGCTGCCTCTGTATCTCTCTGTTAATAGCAACGTCACTGTATTCCTGATACAAAATCACTGAGAGAGAGAGGAAGAGAAAACTGGTAAATAATACTATATATATATATATAAAATTCCAGATTTGTTGTTTATTGGACTTACAGTTCGGCAAGAAGCGTGATAGGCGTTTAGAGCTACTGGGAGGACTGTCTCCATCCTCATCAATGGAAACCTTTCTCATACTGTGAAAAAACAGTACAAATGTTAAATGTTAAAACAGAATGTATTATATTCTACTCATTACTTTTGTTCTCTAGCTGAGTTTTAGAGCCACCGTTGCTTGGAACTCTTCCTTTGCTGTGGCAGATTACAGTCAGCAGAGGGCAGAGGTGGTGCAGACCCCACTGGACTATGTGGTGCACTGTCACCTGATCCCCCTGAGAAGCGATGTCTGGAGTTGGGTTTGTCTACAAACAGACAAGGGAGGGAGAAGGTATACAAAAGGAATAGAGCTGAAAATATAACACTGAAGTGTGATCATGACATCACAGCACAAGACTTTCACAATAAAGTCTTTCATTAGCCAAATCAGTCCTGATGAGTCACTTACAGTCTGAGCTGAGGTTTCCAGACAGGTGGCGGTCCCGGGAGGCCACACGAGCAGAAAGAGACTTGCCCAGCTTAAGGGTAAAAGAGTTTTTCCTCTGGGAGAGTTGTAGACGAGAGATGAGCTCAGAGGCAGAGAAGCGCCGGCGCTCGTCTGCTGAGCGAGAACGGGACAGAGGCAGTGAGGTCCCACTGTTAAGGGCAGGGCCTTCCAGAGAACCACAGTCCTCATCATTTACGCCCCCCTCCGATCTGGCATCCTCCTGAGGGGGGTCTAAGAAAGGTTTTGGAGGCGTTGGTATGGTAAGAAGAGAGAGGTCCTCATCTACCCCTGGGAGAGAGCTGGAACTATGGGATGTGGGTATGGTAGAACCCACCATGCCAAGGCCTCCTTCAACAAACGATTCGAAGGATGTTGGAAGCAGGTAATCACACTCCACACCTGGGCTGCTGAGAGACCCATCACTCAGAGTGTCTGGAGAGTACACCCTCATCTTGCGCCCTATTAACGACAAGGCATATTGAGTGGAACTATCCACTTGTACATTCATCTCTAGTTTTAACAGACACAATCACTTTAGCACAGTAGTACAAGCTTTAGCCGTGTTGCTGGAGGCCTGTCAGCAGCACAGATTTTGGACATCTCCCTTATCATACACACTTGATTCAACTCATCAACCGGTTAGTAGAGATTCCCACATCCAAAATGTGTACTGTGTTTAGGAGCCTCCAGGGACAGGCTTGGGCACCACTGTGTCACAGTGTGTTAAAACATCTGAAAGAAACTTAGCATGCTATTAAGGATTGCACTAAGCACTAATCAGAAAGCTCTTGCACAGTTTAAAGAGTGGTGAAAGTAACCCTGCACTGTGACAAACTATTTGTTGTTTAAAGCAGGAATGTAGGAACAATGTGTCAAGACTTAAGTGAAAGAGGCACTTACTTATGGACTTCTCCTTTATGGATCCCAAAGAGGTGCGTCTTTGAAGGCGAAATGGGTCCAGACTCTGGAAATCTAAGGGGGAAGGGGGGGAGCTTAGCTGCTGAGGCTCCAAAGAGTTCCTGTTCTCAGGTTCATATGTATGGGATAGAGGCAGAAACAAGTCTCGAGAACTGAGACCCTTAACTCCTGGTTCAGGTTTTTTATAAACTGTTTCAGGTAAAACAGTAATGGGTGTCCACATCTGATCCAGAACCCCTTCCACGTTATTGGTATCCTGGGTCAAATAATTGTCCAGTGTTGTGTCTGTACTCCCATTCTCGACAAAATCAGATGGACCATTTCCATTGCATCTGACAGGCTTGGAGCAAAGAGAGGAACTACAATTTTCCAGTGTGTGTGATTGGAAACCATTAACGCTTGGCTGTTGAAGGTCAATGAAAGCCAACGTCTCTTGCTGACACACAGCAATGTGTTGATGCTGTCGCAGGAGAGGCCTGCCTTCCCTAGAGTCGCTCAGAGCCTGGGTCTCAACTGAGCCTGGGAACCACATGTCAGAGCTCTCGCCTCTGCAATGGAACGCTTGGAGGTGAGGCTGGAAATCAAGGAGAGGAGAGAATCCATAGCCGGGGAGCATGGCTCAGGAGGCACATGGGTACTGCACAGAAATTAGGAAAGAAAAACAGACAGAAACAAATGTAAGATATTATAACTTGCATAACTATCACCCACATAACTATTGTCTTGACAGACGCCGCATCTCCAAATTTGAGCACAGTGGAGTAGATCCCTCTGGCCAATGTTTTTGTTGTGCCAGCACAGATTTATGCACAGTAAAGCTTGGCTCCTCTCTGCAGTTCTTAGTGGATTTGGTGTTCCACTGGGTAAAGTTAAGTCTCTCTGAACAGGCTCTGCTCTTCCTCCTGTGGCAGACTTGGCTCAGTTGCTGCTGCTGCATCTTCCTGTTCTAATTAAAGAGCGCAGCATGCAGCCCTAATCCTCTATACTTGTCTACATCATTTACAGCTGGATTCCTTACTCAAAACTGCTTCTGTAATGCAGCTTCTGTATGAAGATATCAAGGCAGTCATACGAGGACACTCCATTCTCTCCAACTATGATAATGGGCAAGTGTCTAGTCTTGCTAGCAGCTTATACCTGAGATGGAATGCTTCACGAAAAGGACCCTGACTGAGAAGGTCATCTTGGAAGAGTTTTTTCATACATATTTCCCATGTTTCCAAACAGCTCTCTATTTACCCAAACAAATCTAGGTCATGGGAGAAGCAACGCTTATTAGTATTCAGTGTCTTGCCCTGAGGGACAGGCAAGCCTGAGATAGCTTGAGCTATGACATTTCCTGGGCTAATAAAGCAATGAAGGCTCAGCAAACTGTCAGTGCTGATGACCCACATCTGCCTTATTCACTGACCCATGAAATGAAGAAAGATGTTTTCTAAACTTGGAGGTGAAATGCACCAAAGGATGCTAGTTGGGCTGCCCCTAGGTGCCTTAAACTCTACCTAACATGCAATTTAGGTGTATGTATGTTATCAACCAACAAATATAATGTAAAACTAAATAAATCATTGTTTAATGTGATAGTTTTGAAACTATCTATTGCTAATCTTTAAACCCTCAAACAACATCTGTACTTCTATTTCTTTCTTTTTTTTGAGAGGACACAAAAGAACCTGAGTCTCCCCCATCTCAGTTTCTCTTTTAAAGCTGAATGTACACACAGCTAAATCCAACTGCACGATTCAATATGATCCACAAGCAAAAACACAATCTGACCCTCTACTGATAAAAACTATACCCACATCTGTACAACAAACACACTGCACAAATGGTTACCTGTTCCCTACTCTAAACAAAGGTCCCTTTATTTCTCCAGAGAATGCTGTTAGGTGCAAAGGAGATGTCAGATTTAAGGAATGAATCTGGATTCTTTACATGCACACATAAATAAAAGTCAATTGGTCAGTTGTTATTCTTCGTTTAATGTCTTTGTAATCTATAATCATAATATAATTACTTTATTTCTTCCTCTGAAATGACTTTTCTTTTCTGCTCATGTAATGATTGTGTGGGCTATTAGATAATGTAAGCCAAAAACCAAAGAGATATTAAGGCAATGCTTTAACAAACTCACATTTGCCATATGGTCTTTCTTGCTAAATATCCTATGTCACTTAGAAGTATGTCAAATCATGCATGCAAAACTTGGGAACTGTGGAAAAATATAAATGTAACACTCTTTACACAAATTAAATGTACTGTACAAATAGTAGGAGTAATTTTGTGAATGCTGTGCATAGCTATTACTATAACATAAATTCAATAATACACTGCATTACAGCCCATTACAATACAGCTATTCCATACATTCAGTTTGATGTCTTACCCATTTTACAATATTTAGTCAAATCCACCATGTAATTTTCCATGTTCTCAACATATTATTTCCTTATGTTTTGGTCTTTGTTGTATACATTCTCCCTGTAATTTTGGAGGGTTCCTGTAAGTCAGGACGTCAACAAAGTAAATGAATAGAAAACTACCATCTTCATTGTAGCTACAGTATATGATTAAAGAAAACAATGCTGCAAAAGCCAATGGAGGCTGTTAGGAACCACATGAATCCACAAATATAACTAAAACATTCAGCAATGTCAACAATAACAATGAGGGCAAATTTTGTATTTGAAATTAAGCAAAATATCTTTTTTTTATAGCGTATAGCTGTCACTAAGTCACATTAAGTCCTAGTGTAAAATACATTTTTATAAATGCCAGGTTCTGTCATGAAACTCTAGATGGCGCAGGCAGATGGGTCGTTAATGCAAACTGATGATATTCACAGCCTTAAACTACTTGGCAGAAGCTGATTGGTTCATGTTGCATACACAGCCAATAAGCTTGCTGCTTTACAATTAAATGGCTGGTTCGCATCCACTAGAGCAGCGGTTCTCAATTCCAGTCCTCGCGTACCCCCGCTCTGCACGTTTTGCATGTCTCTCTTTGTTAACACACCTGATTCAGATCATCATCTCGTTAGAAGTGAGCTCCGTGCATGAACTGTGTTCCGATTGACATGGTCCCTACACAGTGTCCATTGCTCCCTACTCCCTGCGCAGGGGAAATCCATTGAAGTTTACTTCACTTCGGAATATAAATTTACAGATTTGCGCTGCGCCGCTGCCTGCAGCGTCTTCACACACATACGAAACTTACTAGAGAAGCGTGAATTGGGACATAATATACCTCTGTAAATAAATACAATTTAAATTCACGTCTCGCACACTTAAATGCCCTTTGTATGGAACATACTGTATACGCTCCCTTCAAACTGGAATCATGGCGGAATATCCGGTAATGTCCACTTCGCAGGGCACTTACAGTCAAATATAACAAATGTCTGAAGCAATAAGAGAAACATACAAAATGTGCAGAGCAGGGGTACGCGAGGACTGGAATTGAGAACCGCTGCACTAGAGGGAACCCTCCACCTTCCCCAGCTCCACCTGTATAGATCTGTTACGGGTTATTTTATATGCTATTTGTGTGGTAGCAGTATGTCTTAAATACTCACAGCACCGTATCGTACGTTGGCAGCAGCAAGTTCCTGTACTTGCTTTGCAGCAGCAGCAATAATCTACAACAACAGCAACGACCAACAGCAAAAGCAATTCAGCAGCGTAGCAGATCTATTCCAACAAGACTAATTACGCAAATACACTAACATTGTCATATCCATTACCATGCTAAAATCTGCAGAGATGTCATGATAGAAATAACTATACACAATTTTTAGTCACAGTGAAAGCACCAAAAAGACCACAAATAGCCTTTCCCCTCTTAATTTCTAGAATTTTTTGCTTGTTTGAGCACAGGGTCTAACAGTGTGGTGTCATAGGCTTATGTTTGTATGTTACATTGCTCTGAAGCAGGCTGACACCGCTGGTCTAATTGGTCTGTGACAGAGAGCTAAGATTCAGGGTGCATCATGGCATCTGCCTTTCACACTCACACTTCAGCTCATTTTCAGCTGTTGCAACTTGATGGCAATATGCAGGGGCTAACAAAACAAAAGACAGACATAATTAGTCAAATATTAAAGAGATAGTTCACTGAAAAAATTATATTCTGGCTTTATATACTCATTACTTGAAAACATTCAGGTTTTGATTATTTTGATCAACAGTTTGGTCGTTCCAAACCTGAATGTTTTGATGATGGATTGTAGTTTGGAAAAGTATGGAAAAGAACTGTGTAGCAGTTATTCAAAAAGTCTCCATGGGAAAAAAAACAGAATACAGATTTAGTACAATATAAGTAAATGATGACAGAATTTTCATTTTTAACTGAACTATACCTTTAATAGTTTCCTGGCATGACGTGGCCTTAAAATATACAGCACTTTTATTGTAAAAGGTTAATACTTAACTTTTAAAGCTATACAGACTGTGAACCTAATTTTAAGCAACTGTTTGCTGCCCTAAGACTAATTTGACTGTTCACTTTTCTTTAAATAACGTCATGGATTACTTTATAATGGACACCTAATTTGTAAAAGTATTTTTCTAGAAAAAAAATTGTAGAGATTATCATATCATTGCAGATTACGTATATATAGGAGCATTTAAATTCTGATGGGGTGAGTGAGGACATCTGGAGGTGAAGAACACTTCTTTGTTTATGTTTGGTGTGGGGTCTGATCCCTCAAAGTGCCTGAGGCCTTCCTCCACCTACTCCATCAAGACAGACACCGAAATCCCTTTTCACATTCACAAAGCATTGACGTTGCCCTCAACCCTCTCAACTCCAAACACAACAGAGAGAGAAGCCCATAGGTGTAACAATACCTGGTTTAAGGTATTATTATAACAAGCTGAGCTTCTTTAGACCACCTTGAACCCCACAGTCTCATCTTAGAGAAAAATGTTACCACATCTTTAGGACATCTGTGCACTCACCTTCTTTCAACATTAACACCTCCCATACTAGACACACCCAGTCAAATACAGGAGCGTTAGGCACACAAGCACAAGCGCTGAGTGTGGAAACAATTATTACATTGATTTTACGTTTTTTTACATTTAACATTGTTCTGATTGAATAATCCATCTGTAGGATATTTAAGAAGGTACCGCACTGCTTCACATTAAAGTCCCGCCTAGGTTTGGTTAGGCACTTGCTTAGTCTCTCACTTAAATTTAAGCGCTTTCAAATCTCTTTGAAGGTTTAATTGTAGACACTTATGTTTTTTATTGCAAGCATTACTTGTTAATGTTCATTTAATAGAAAACAAGTTGCAACAGGGACTTTACATTAATTTATTGATCTACAAATCAACAAATAACCCAAAAAGCATCAACAAGGAAAAATTTTTTTAAAAAGTATTTCTAAGAGAGAAAATCAAAGCAAATTGCTTAAAATCAAGTAAAATCAAACTGCCCCAAATGAATGCATGTTCTTTGTGTTATTGTGAGCGATTCCTTAGTGCATGTTATTACAAAGACAAAATAGTTTGTCTTCTTAATCTTTAAATCAGAACATAATAACTTGCTTTTCTTCTGAAATTATTTTGCTTGTCCGTCCACGTTACTTACTGGATGTTAAACAATAGCAAAATAAGTATTTAGGCATTGTTTTAGCTAACTCACATTAGGTCTGTCTCGATTCGGCTGCGTAACGCTTATTTTGGAGATCCAATCAATTCCCAATAGATAAAATCAAGTCCCGCCCCTACAGTTTACACTTGGAAATACATCAGATTATGAAAGTAAAATGGGTTGCAAACATCTCTTTGTCAGGTCACGGTATCATGATTTACAATTAAAATTGACATGACACTCACTAGCCCTGTTGATGTTTGTAAGATTTATACAGCTCAATCAGTTCTTTAACATACCGTTAAATTTGTCACATTGAAAAGATGACCTATTTTCACCACTCCATTTACGTCACACTCATTCACACTCAACTTCCTGTTTTCTTTCACTCACTGCTCAGGAGGTGAACTGAGCCAGGCAAATGCTCCCCCTCCCTCTGCTTTATTATGGACAGGTAAAGACTAGTCACTCAGAACAGCTTGTTTTGAAATGTGATCGCTATACTGCATACACCTTGAGACTGGCCATGCAGCAGACCAAAGTTAGTGTTTGTGACATTTTAACATGCAGATATAACAATTTTAATGCACAAGTGGTGCAGTATAAATAGTCTAAAGTTAATTTTTTATTTATTAAAATGCAAAAAAAAAAAAAAATACTAAGAATAAATTATAGTTAATGCATGAATATTTTGCAAAATAAAGAAGGTAAAATAATGGTTCATTAAATGAACTAAAAACAAAAACAGTGAGTGCTATACTAAATTTTATTTCAATATGTTTTAAACTTTTTTAAAAATCATGGGAAATCGCCACATAATACCTGCATTGCTGGTATTTCTTAAGATTTTCTCTGAGAGACTGCATTCAGGTCAATCCATGTAATAAAACTCACACAAATTGTTTTATTCACATTAGGGCCAAGCCAGCCGAGCGCCTGAAAAGCCTGAAGGCTGCGTAGCTAAACAGGTGTGTCCAGAGCAGAGCCAAAAAAAAAGCCTTTTACACATACCTGTAGGGCTTGGCTTTTTCAGGATCGCTTTTCATAGACAAACACAAATATGTGCACCATGCAAAAAACAAAACTCATCCACTCCTGCACTGACATACATTTGTGCAAACGTACACAAAAATATGTCAAGATATCCGCACCTCCTGTCATTAAGAACTAACTTATTAGCTTTTTATAGGAAAATGTTCCTATGTTTTTAAACCATAAAAAGTTCCTTCAAATGACAAATAAAAAGTGATAGAGCCTTCCAACAATCATAACCTGTTTCTTTTATAGTATAGTCTTGAAATTCAATGGCCGTTTGTAAAAGCAAAATGAGGACACAATATAAATGGTTAACCATTAAGCCTTTTGTTAGCCAAAGAAAAGCAAGTTCATTATCATGGTCGACCCCCAAACCCAACAAAGATCTCTGACACTTTCCACATTCCCCAAATAACTGCGCTTCTGTCATTCCACTTAAATTGCCCAGTAAGCTGTACCCGAGTACAAACAAGAGTCTTGTCTGTCTGAGCTCACGCAACAAGAACAGGCCTCATTTGTGTGTCTGCATCCTATCTGTGCTGACTATTGGGGGAGGCACTAATAGCGTGCAGTCACACAAACAAGGTCTGTTCTTATTGCTCCCCAAACCTCTTCCGTCACCATCTGTTCATTCCGCAGGTGAGCTCTGCTGTTTTTTTAGCCCTTACACGCCCTTTAAGGCCAGGCAGACTAACAGAGTTGAGTGAAGGGGCTTTAGATACCCATTCCACCCCGAGTGGCCCTGTTGACCTGAATGCGGCAAGCTAAATGAAGGTAAGTGAGGAGAGAACGTTTTTGCATGCGAAGAGCTAGAACGGAGTATTATTGGATGTGGCATGGCGTCCTTTTCCCCAGACTGCATCTCTGGTACATGTAGGAGCAGATACAGAATCAGCCTGTTGCCTCCAACTGACAGGTGATGGGGCAGGTGCTCCTTACACAGGACAGACCATGGGAGGGACAGGGAGGAGTTAAGAGTTTGCTTTATGGGATAAAATGAACTGAAAATCGGTCTCAGAAATTGCATGCATTACACTAAAGTCAAACGATACAAATAACTATTTCTGACATGACAGTGACAAAAAGTACCGTGGTTGCACCATGGTGACTGAATACCATGGAAACCATGGAACTGATTTATTACCATATTTATATATCATGGCGTGTGGGTCAATGGCGTAAAAGAGCGATAAAGTAAAAATGTCTCTAAAAATGTCATGTGGTGTAACCATAAAAAATGTACATTTATGACAAAGTAAAAAGCATATTTTGGTTACACCTTGAACACAAATGAGTATATCTTAATCATTATTTTAAAAATATATATTTTATATATTAAATATATATGTATTTATATTTTTTTATATTTAAAAAAAAATAATACATATACTGTATATAAAGAATCATTTAAAAAAAATCAAATATCATATACATACAAAAAATTCTAAGAAATACTACCATGTTACTTTCATAATTGGATGTATTTCAAAGTGTAATCTACCTAATAAGATTTCCTTTTTTTTCCATTTGCCTTTTTTTCTTCAGTATGAAACCCAGACACTTATATCACCCTGATATTAATTTACTTTATGTCCTAAAAATATCTAGATTAATTTTAATTCAGAAATTACAAACATGCTCATCGTAGAAGATGTGTACTCATTGCAATTTTAATGAATTTTTTTAATCAATTAATTGATCTGACACAAAAAATGACGTCTTAACATTGACCTTAAAGAGTAAAAAACAGTGTATTTTCCTTGTACACATGCTAGATCAGTTGTATTGTTACCAAACATGCCGTGCCATCTATTGCTCCCTCCAGTCTGTTCTTATCTCTACCAGCATATACAGTATGAGCAATCCAGACCTGCTGAGAACTATGAGAATGCAATGAGTCATACAAACACACACATAGACTGGCACGGCCGAGATGGAGGAGCGGCAAGCCACAGGTTACGATAGACATTCCAAGGGTCTGGCCGCCTCCACTATCTCTCTGATGTTCATATCTGCCAACATGTTAACTAAAGCACAGCGTCATCAAACCACATCCTGTGGGATCCATCCATGCTCAAACACACATCCTACAAATTCAATGTCTTCATGGGTCTTTAGTCATAGATGTCAATGGAGATGAAGGAATGGTTTCACAGAGAATTCAAAAAGGTCACCAGGTCCATGTAGTCTGCATGTATAAAAATCACCTGATCTCACTACATTCAAAAAGAACCCATTTTTGAGGGATATAATGACTCTAATACTAAAAGGATATCTCTTACACATCCAATGGTGTTATGCAGCAAATGCAGACAATGGTTTCTGAGGCTATACAGGATGAGAATGAATAAGGCAGGGAGATTTTATTGTGACATGATACTTTTTTGTTTACCCCACATCCTCATGTGGGCATTCACTCATGACTCACGTTAAATGGATCACAGTTTCCAGGCAAATGACCTAAACTTGGATGTTATAAAGCCAGTTTAAGCTGCGAGGTTTCTGCTTTTTAATAATTTCCTCTGGGCAGCTGGG
Source organism: Sinocyclocheilus rhinocerous (assembly GCF_001515625.1). Lineage (NCBI taxonomy): Eukaryota > Metazoa > Chordata > Actinopteri > Cypriniformes > Cyprinidae > Sinocyclocheilus > Sinocyclocheilus rhinocerous. Next base: position 1,227,837 of record NW_015653472.1, read on the forward strand.
ATAATTGCTATTACCGCACAGCAGTGTAGAGGAGAACATAAAGCCTTCCATCAGACAGGTGCTAGGTCATAAAGAGGATGTCACACCCTCCCGCTCAGAAAGAAAAGAAAACACTCTCCAAAACACATGCTCCACACATGGTATGGAACAATCAGTCTATATGACCTTATAAGAAAACAGACAAATTTGTTAAATTATACTAAAAGTAATATTAAACCCTATCAATATGAAAGCAAACATTTCTTATCAATCTCTCCTAAGAGCAAATTATCTGGACTTTGCTATCCACAATTATTTTATAGCTTTACTCTTTTACTGCATATCAACAATGATATCATTTGTGTCATTTTTTTATTCTCCTAATAAATCGATCTGGGACAAAGTTAAAATGTAAATGACACATATCCGGGAACTTAATTAGGTTTTATGAGTTCTAAAAGAGCAACATCAATGCACATGTCTTCATTCCTATGACAAACAAACAATTCATTGTGTATCACACATGGTATGGAACAATCAGTCTATATGACCTTATAAGAAAACAGACAAGTAAGTCACATGCACATTAATAGACACACAAAATGACGATGCTACAGCACTCTATTAATCATGACTTCGATGGAAGATCATATTGTCCAGATTTATGACAGCTGAGTAAATAATCAAGCAAGTAGACAGATCTCCTGTTTAAAAACAGATGTAGATGTACTATTGATTTTACAGAATGAACTGCCATGTTATTTTCATAACTTCCCATCATTGTTAACTAATATATATATAAAAATCTGTTTATATCAGCAAAAAAACAACTGCCAAAAAAGGAGATATGCATGAGGATAACTGACCAGCACAAAGCCCAGCAAAAAAACTGACATTTCTATATTGTTACACACAGTAAAGAACTCTGACACTGAGTTCATGGCTGTGCTGCCTTCTATCCATGTGCAGTTCTTTTACAGCGTGTTCCAGACATGCAGTCACCTGCCCCTCACATCAACAGAAGCTCACGTATGCACACACTTACCATATCTGCTCCCTGCAGCAGTAGAATATTCAGGGCTCATATCCAGCGCAATCTATCACACTATTATACATGCAACATTAAGTAGCTTGCAAGCGATCGGTAGCACAGGCATATTTGCATCTGATTTGATATATGTTAGCAGGGCTGGAGGACAGTGTTTCTGCTTGCTATACCAGGATTTTATAAACTGGACCATATCCCAGGCGTATCATGAGATTTGTCTATGCAGGTGATGAGTGGCAAATCAAAACATTATACTCCATGCATGAGCATCTGTTCAAGCAAGAAAAAATTGTTTGGCATTACAACCCAGCAGGACAGATATAAATGATATAATAGAAGTTTAGTGACCTTAAACATTCACCGTGTCACCCAGTAAACAGGAAGCAGTCATAATTCTGTTGGCAGCAATATTACAATGTCAAAAAGTACCAATAGACGAAATAAAGATTCAGCCGCAGTCAACAACCAGGAAGAATCAAAAATCTGAGACCACTAGTGACAATGTTTTAATTAAAAAATAATAATAAAATAAATTTAAAGTTTACTTTTGTTATATAGTAATAATACAAACATATTTATAAAATACAAATATAATACATTTAATTTATGTAATAGTTTCGTATGAACAACAATGTGAGTGAATTTGAATTGAAAAACTGATATGAATTTCATACTTTCTTAGTATGCCAGCAGCACACAAGCTGCATGAAGTCCACAGTTTTGTGTTAAACCTGATGTCCATTTTCTCAATCATGATTTAAGATGATCTAAACAGAATCTTGAGCTTCAGTGGAAGCAAGAACATCTGACTGTCTGTACAAAGTAGTTCACATGATCAACTTCATTTACTTGATTAGTGACCTAAAAATTGTGCATCTGAAATATGTCTTCTTCATTGCATTGTTTCTTTGTTTTCAAAATTCGAAGGCTTTTCATTTATTTCCTAGATTAAATTAGATTCTGAATCCCAGATTTCCAGTGTGGTCTCAGACTGTTGGTCCACTAAAGCTAGTTTAACACAAAATATAGTCTTTCCACAGAACAATGTGGTGACATCATCTCAAATGCAACAGATCTCCACAGATTTAGATTTACTGTACAAAAAAAAAAATCTACCTCATTTGTATCAGTGGACTGTGGGCTGGATAGGGTCCAACTCCAGTGTGCGAATCCAAGTCATCCAGGATTGTGGCTGAGGTGTTATAGTGTCCATGACTGCCTTGTGTTCCTCTCGGTTACTTTGTTTCCGCTCAGCTGCACTCAAACTCACAACGTTGCCTCTTGAGCGAAGATGATCCAAGTGTTCTCTTCAATCCCCTTCACACACAAAAATAGTTGACAGTAGACAGATAAAACCCTAATAACTGTTCTAGCTACTCAAAAGTACAGATTTCTCCTCCATATCATTCCCTTTCCCTCCCATTTCCCGCTCTTTCCAGCAAAAAATGAAGACAGACATTTGTCGTTCTCTCTGGCTCCCTCTTGCACTTATTTATGGTTTTATTTCTAAAGGAGAGAGGCACACGCTGTCGTCTGGTTCATAGGAGAGTCCTTCCTGCCAAGGAGGGAGAAATGAGTGTGTGTGTGTGGGTGTGGGTTTGGATTCCTGTGTGTCAACAGCAGTACTACTTTGCAAGTGGATAGCAGGCAGTCGGTTAGGAGGGTTTGATGGGGGCGTGAGATAGAGGGTGGGAAGAAGACTATGCGAATATCCCTTCATGCATGCGAGTGTGTGCATGTGTGTGTGTGCGTGTAATTAGGTAAGTATCAGTTTGAAGACAGCAAGTAGCTGAGAGAGGGCATGCCGAAACTCACTCAGATATGCCCTTTAAATCTTCTTTAACTCCTCTCCCTTTTACACACCTCATTTATTCTCTTAAGAAGAACTGAAAGAGTCGTTTATCAAGCAAGCTTGTGTGAAAGTCTAGAAGATCAGAAAATAATATAATTGAACTCTTTGGTAAACAAAACCTATTCATGTTAATCTCCAGCCAATTATTGATGCGTTTGCACGAAGAAATTCGTTTATTCAGGAGCGAAAGCACATTAAAGAGTGTCAGTTTTGTGCAACAGGCTGTTCTGGGTCACTCCTGCAGGTGATGAAGAACATGGAGTCCGTTATTAACAAGCGAAAGGGCTGCTGTCCACGTTGCATACTTTAGTACCTTGACATGTACCAACCAACCCTTCCTGCAGGCTGAATGGCGTAGGAACGCACAGCAATCATAACAATCAAAAAATGAAGAGGAAGAGAGAGAGAGAGAGAGAGAGAGAGTCAAAGAGCCTGAGGTGAAGGAGATTCTTTTTCGTTTTTTAAGTGGGTGGGGTTAGAGACAAATCATTATCAAAACACCTGTCTGCTTCTGATTTTAATAAATCAGAGTTGCTTGATCCATTCCACTAAAAAAATAGTGGAATTAGGGTGCATTTTTGGTTGGTAAAGGGTTTCAAAGGGGCTTGTTGCTCACACAAAGCTTGATGGTTTGATCAAATTAAATGGAATGTGAGAACCAGAGATCTTCTGCAGAAAGTAGAGCTGAAAAGTAGGGCATTAGTTGCCTACATGGAGTGTTAACCAAAGATTAAGGATCTGAAGCGTTTGCCAGCTGGCATTGGCTCTCAGCTTTGGAACACAGAACATTAGTGTCGTCTTATTCACCTTTCTAACTTGTTCAAGCATATCATTTTCATTCTCGTTCAAGCTAACCATTTTTGCACAATTAGGCATTGTTCAGCCAAATTCAGATTGAACCACTGATGGCAGATGAAATATTTTGACGATGTCTTCATACTTTTCTGGGCCTTGACAGTGTTATTTACTGTCAATGGGACAGTCACAAACCTCCCGGTTTTCATCCAAAATATCTTAAATTGTGTTCCGAAGACGAACGAAGCTTTTACGGGTTTGGAACGACATGGGGGTAAGTGATTAATGACAACATTTTCATTTTGGGGTGGAGTAACCCTTTAAGTAGGGCTGCACAATTAATTAAAAGAAAAATCAAAGGCTGTGATTTAATTAAATGTGTGCGTTTCAGCGTGAAGCGCAGCACTGAGCAGCTTGGTTCGCAGAAAATGCAGATCTACACAAACTGTTTTTGCCAACACTGTTTGGCTTGCTTATGACGTGCATTTAGAAACGCAACATGTGCCAACCATCTTTCCAAATTTGTAAAAAGAAATGCTCATAAGGCTGTTTTTTAAAGACTTGATCATATTGATAATTACTATTTTTTGCCAAATTGTGCAGCCCTACAAACAAGCACAGCAAACCTTGAATTTTTTTTAACGCATTTTGCCCAAATAATGCATCCCTATTCAGATTTGGAATTTAATGCACAGGTCTCATGGACCACTTATGATCCTGTTTTACAGTGCGTATTTGAAGCTTGACAGCCCTGATCATAATCCACTTTCATTATATGGAAGAGAGCAGTGTGAACATTAATCAACGCGTCTCTTGTGTTTCACAGAACAAAGAAAGTCATATTTATTTGCAATGACATGAGTTTTTCACTTTTGGCTGAACTATCCTTTTAAACCCTGTCCTCCAGCATGTAAACACTTCAATGGCTTTTCAACGGTTATTGAAACTAGCTTTATTTTAAAACATAATTCCTTAAACAGTCCAGAGATAGACATGACAAATGCAAATATATTAAGGTATTATTCAGAGAAGCATTTCACACTAACACAATGTAGAATACGCTTCTTGATGTCTTTCACAATTTTCATTTTGTCAGTAGTACAAATATATACTTTAGTATTCATGTAAAAAAGCAAACCTCCCTGCCCTCCCACTAAATCCGAATAGGAATATATCATTTACCGGAAGGGCAGAGAGAATGAGATGTGTAGGTAATCACATGTCTTAGTATAGCTGGAGCCAGAGGAAGTCATATGTAAACAGCCGTTTGTTAAAGTAGTGTGTTAGTGTACAATTTTGGCATAGACCTCTACATTTTGAAATGCATGCTCACAAACACACACACATCCACTCAATCAACCACCACAAAACCAAGCCAAGTTTCAGTCCAAGTGCTTTTTTTTCTCAAAACAAGTCCCTCTTGGATCACTTTTGAGGGTGTAAAGCATTTTCTTAGTGACTATGCCCCCTTCTGGAGAAGCCCTTGCCCTGCAGGTCAGTCTCATGTAGCGAGGCGCTTCGCTTGCTTCAAGGACCAGCATACAAAGAGAAAAGCAGAGAAATAAGAAGAAAAAAGAAAGAAGTACATTGTTTAGAGGCATCCTCAATTAGTCACAACATTTGATTAAAGCGATGGTTCACCCGAAAATGAAAATTTTGACATAATTTACCCTCAAGTTGTTCCAAACCTGTATGTTTATTTCTTCTGCTGAACACAGGAGAAAATATTTTGAAGAATGTTGGTAACCAAACGGTTGATGGCAGCCATTAAATTCCATGGTATTTTTTTCCCCATACTATGAAAGTCATTGGCTACTGGCAACTGTTTGGTTACCAGCATTCTTCAGAATATCTTCTTTTGTCCTCAACAGAACAAAGAAACTCATACAGGTTTAGAACAATTTGAGTAAATGATGACAAGCATGTTTAATTATATTTTTTATATATTTTTTTTATTTATTCATTTAGATCTGTACAATCAGTTTAAAAAATAAAGTTTGTCTTTTATATACATATTGAAAAACGTTCTCCTATTTTAGTTTAATATCCAGAGACAACTATAAACTACAAGTCTTAATAAATTTTATTTTGGGTAAAAGACAACAAACACAAGGGCCTGGTCAGACCACAAAGACGTACACACCACACTACCAAAGACACAAAGTTTCTAAATTATTATAAAGTAAGTAAAATACATTTTAAAAGACAGTTTAATTCAAAACAATATGGCCCTAGAACAGGGCCATAACCACTACAAACACTGAAATCCTGGCAATATTCAGAATGGTGGCTGATCAATATGAGTTTTTCAATGGCAGACTCTTAAACTTTTACATTTGGTTCCCCATAATCTTGAACATTTGGTTACGTCATTGCTCAGAATCCAGTGCACATAGCCAAATATACACTCTGACCTCAACCAGAAGCAGAGCATCATCCTACCATATTTTCCAGAAAAGTGGGTTGAAAAATGTTTTGATCAACCCCCCCCCACTCACTCTACAGAATATGTGGAGTACATAAACCAGGGCAGTACAAAAAAGTACCGGTAATACGAAGGTCTTTGCTCCACTTTGACTAGAGTGCTAAAACTAGGACACACATTTCTTTTTTTTTTATTATATTTTTGTGACAATAGACAGGAAAATAGCATGAAACTGATCATGACATTTATTTATTTAAATGAAGTGAACTTTGCCCTAAATACCACTACACACTACTGTTCAAAAGTATGGGGTCGTTAAAATATTTTAATGTTTTTGAAAGAAGTCTCTTATGCTCATCAAGGCTGCATTTATTTGATCAAAGATACAGTAAAACTGTAGCTTAGTTCACCAAATCACCAAAGTTCTCTCTATTTTGTTGTAGATCATTAAACCGTATTGCTTCCTCAGAAGTCTGTTTGAAATTAGTTTCGTGAGGTACCTTTGTGCACAAACGCTGCCTGCTAAGGCAGTGAGGGATCAGGTCAGCAGCAGCTGCTTAAGCTTTCGGACACAGCCTCAGTCTCTGAGCTCTCTGGTGTGAGTGGTAATGAGAACAAGCATGGCTCACAGTGAGTGGGCGCTGGAGGGTGTGGATGTCACTATGTGCACTAACATCACCTAAAGCTACTCACCAGCAGGGCCTCCTGTTTATCAGCCAGTGCCTGCTTAGCCAGGTAACGCTCCCGCTTGATCTTCAGCTCCAAGGACTCGGGGATGTCTGGAACCATCCAGTCGATGACACGCAGGACAAAGAACACCACATGCTGAGGATGAGTACACACACTTTATTACTAAGATGACCACAAAATAGAAATAATTTTTAGATAGTAATAAAGAGACCGTAAACAATCAGGTCATTATACAGACAAAGTAAATTGCCATCAGCAACCCATTTTACTATCGCAATTCGAGGTCGCTCACATTTTTAGTTGACAAAGAGACAAAAGATAAATCACTTTATTTAATTAATAATAAAAAAAGTGATTGATTCTTGATATACAGGCCTATATAAAGAACTGATATAAATATAAGAAAGATTGTGGTGATATTATTTATATAGTTTTATATAGTATATTTATATTATTTGTATGGTTTAAAGCACTTTTCTCCACTTATCAATGTATTCCATTTTATTTTATTTGTTCATTTACTAATGGATGTTTTATTTACTATTTTTAAAAAACGTTAAATTTTTTTCTATTCTATTATATATATATATATATATATATATAATGTTAAACTTTATTCATATAGTACATTTGTTTAATTAGTTTATGTATTGTCAACAAACACTAAGGCTGGAACTTTAATGAAAAGTTGACATTATGTACCAGAGTAAATGGGGTTCATTTTGATTTTAAATTGGTCACAGCATATATTTGGGAAGCTTAAATTCAAGGAAGAATATGACAGTGATGTGATTTGCAGGAGGAAGATCAATGATCACCTCAAAGGCAATGATAAAGCCCAGTCTTGCAGCCAGAAGCTCCCAATAAACCAGTGTGTATTTTCCATTTTCATCCCGAAACGCTTTATATCTGACAACAAGAAAAGTCATGACAAAAAATGACCACAAGAGAACAAAATCAAACAAAGTGCTGACAGCTACAATTTTACTGTTCACTGCCTTGATTAACACTTTTCCCCTCTACTGCAAAACAGTACAACAGCCAAGACACTCCTGAGAAACATCAGGACATGGCTAACATGTAAAAAATAAATAAATAAAAAAATAATAATGATTTAAAAACATCCTGAAATAAGGCAATATATTTTTGCAAGTTCACAATGCATAACTGATATAAGAGTCTGATTTCAGATTTCTTGCACTATAGAACTGTATCAGCACTGTTACCTGCATACGGTATGACTGGAGTAGTTGTAACTGGGTGGAGAGTAAGCCAGCGTGAAGTTGACATAACCATGCAGGTCATTGTTAAACTTGTACTGGTACAACAGGCGAGGCAAAAAATCTGAGGTAAATGCAATGAGGAAAGCCTGTAGAGAAACAAGCAACTGTGAATCCTTACAAGATGTTGAAAAGGTAATGTTAGATAATGTAATGTAACAAGTGGAGTCATTTATGCGTTTACCAAAAAGTACCACACTAAAGGTGCAGTCACATTAACCATTACTCTGAAATTTTGCAGGCAAAGCCATTTCAATATGAATATGACCTTTCAATATGACCTTTTTTGCCAACAAAATTTTGGCAATAGATTCTGCTAATTTGATACTTTAAGTATCAAAAATACTAATTTTTGTAGGCACTCACATTGACTATGACAGACACATGGGACAGCGCCTCTAGTATGATGAACCACACACCGATGTGCTGGGCACGCTCTGCCACGGGTCTCCGGTATTCACACACAAACTTATAAGCATCCAGCCTTACTTCCACCCAGTTATTCAACAGGGCGAAGAGAGGAGCCAGAGGGAAGGCTGCCACAAAAATGGTGATGAAGCCAAACTGCAGGACTGGCAACAATGAAGATCAAATACTGTAAGTTCATTACAAGCATAGCAAGAGCATCTATACAGAAACATCACATCCATTTAATGTTTATAATAAGTTGCATGATTACTGTAGGTAAAAATATGTTTTTGCTACACTGGCAGAAATGACTGACAGAAATTAACTATTATAAATACTACTGTTGGAAAGTTTGGGGTCGGTAAGTTCACTTATGCTCAAAAATAACTAACCCGAAACTTTTGAATGGTAATGTACTTACTCTTATATAATGATTGGCTGTTAGAAATGTTTTTTTATTTGTCATGTCTCGTCTTGTCTAGAACACCAAATGAGCCAGGACTGCCACTGGTGCCCCCCTCAAGGAATGAGGTCCATGATGTTTCAGCGTCAGTAGCTACACATTTTTTGGACAGAAACTTGGTCCAAAAATCGAATTAAAAAGTGAAATATTATCATCTTACCAATCTCCAGATACTCGTCAAAAAGCCCCTCACATGGAATCAACTCATAGTCCTGCTCCCAGCGCTTAGACTCCTCTGCCTTCTGGGCCTTTTTCACAGATGATAAGGCCCGTTTCTGTCTCCAATACTTTATTTTACTGAAAAGCAGTGAGAGAGAAAGAGAGAATGAGACAACCAAAGCAATAGACACAGTGTTCTGTTGATGATGATGATGATGATGATGATGGCTCTTCTGACGCTATTTCTAGGTCTAAAATAGAACTGTGCTCATTTGGAAAGATCCGGTTTTGCCTGAGTTTGACTCTGGTGATGCATTATTGATAAGGGAGTGCTAAAAGCTTCTCCTGTGTGGCATTTATTCTGCTAAACCGCAAAAACTGTCACCTTAAAGAAGAGACATGCTGCAGTACTGGCACTGATACAGTCATCTGTCTGCTCATTGCACCCTACAGTGATATATGCAGATGAATCAATAATCAAATCAATCAGTATTCATAAAGCTATTCTTGCTCATGTTTACACACATTTTTATTCTTGTACTGCTGCATGAAAGCACACAGCCCGTCTATGATAGTAGTTTTATGATAGTTGTTTTATTTCTAAATTGATATTTTTATCCCCTACCCATAAATCTAACCCTCACAGGAATGTTTTTGCATTTTAAGATGTTCATTAATTATTCAATATGTTTTCCACAATGTAGGCTAAGCCTGACCCACACATACACCTCCACAGAAGACTGCTGTGCCCACCCAGCACCCCGCTTGCTTTTCTCAGAGGACCAAATAAAATCATTTTGATTCTGCAGTATTGAGACTTAAGTCTTTTAGTTCAAATACTACGTGGTTTGCTCTACAATATAATAAGCTTTTAAGTACAGCTGCAAAAAATATGACTTGATGAAGAGTCAGGCTCTGAGGGAGACACCTACGGGATGACAAACTCCTGAACGTTGTTGATAAGTTGTTTTCCCACCATGATGATGCAGAGCTGCTCAGCCAGTTCTATCAGACAACCTCCTGGTCCGCACTGCAACCACACATACACATTTATTAATATTTTAGAAATAAATCTCTTTGGAAATGTATCTCTTTTTTCATTTATTCAGTCAGATATATAGTGTAAGAAAAAAATGGCAAAGCTGAATTTTCAGCAGCCATTACTTCAGTCTTCAGTGTCACAAGATCCTTCAGAAAACATCCTAATAGGTTGATCTGGTGCTTAAAAACATTTCTTATTATTATCAATGAAGATGAATAGAAAGTTCAAATAAACAGCATTCACTGGAAATTACTGTCATTTTTGATCAATTTAATGCCTTGCTGAATAAAGGTATTATTTTCTTAAAAAAAAAAAAAAATTATATATATATATATAACTAGTGTACATTATACAGTTTTGAAAAAGCAACAAATACAGTGCAACCTATTGTGGATATTTTGTCTTTATTACAAGGCTGTCAGGAATACATGACTTTGATTTCTAATCTTTTTACAAAATATTGTTGGCTAATGACCACTAAACTGTAATCATAAAACTAAAGGCAAAGCACTCACATCCTCATTCCGCATCCCAAACAGTGTGCCATAATGACCAGGATAGCCCACAAATCTGCAATAAAAGAGCAATTAAAGTGCACTGAAAGCTTTGATCTGGAAAATGATGGCACAAAAGACTACTTTGTTCTGCTAGGCTAATTTAAAGGTTACCTGCCCTTGAAGAAGGCTACATAGAAGGGCGATGAGTAAAAGTTGACAAATTGGAAGATGAAGACTTTGAATGTAAAGGCATCTTCATATTGTGTCTGTGTCCTGTGCATTTCTGTAGGGAAAATTGTTTCAGGAAGAGCCATATTTGGGGAAACAAGATAAATGAGACTTATTTGATGGTATGTGTGAGTCTCAGAGCTTTATTGTAACTGCTCAGAGAGTAGGACTAAGGACTAGAGTCCTAATGGCTTATTGATTCTCAAAGCAAGTGTGGATGGGCAGGTTCATTACCCTGAACCACAGAAAATGGCAACACTGGCCTGATTTGATTTAAAGCCCTGGGCATGTGTTGCTTTATGGGGTCTGATGTGTGCAGAAAGCCTACCCCATTTAGTGAGCTGTTCTGCCAGGGCTGTGTAGACCTGCCCCATCAGCAAGATCAAAGCCAGGTTCACCAAACTGCTGGAAATATTGGCAATATTCCCAGCCTGGAAGAAAAAATGTTTGTGCAGAGTTCAAGAGCTACTGCAGGTGCAGAGGAGATTAATTAAATGGTGCAGTACGGTAAGTTATCTCATATTTTAGTTAATGCAGATCGATGGGGTGCCCACCTGAGTACGCAGAACAGAACTCCCAGTTTCAAACATCATTACACTCACTATACTGCGGTATATGATCACTGTGACCAAGAAGATCATCACTACACACAGCTGGGAAAACAAGTTGAGAGAAAGAGGAACTAATTTGGGTGACAATTATGACATATTATCTCCCTTCTAACTGGCCAATTAAAATGTTGTAGCTCCATTAAACCTCTGACAACTCTAGTGGGTCTCACCATTATAACAATGACCATAGAGCCAGTCAGCATGCGTGAAATCCGCGCTTTTTCAGGGAAGTAGGGTTCTTTTACTCCTGTAACTGGGTTTTCCTCCATCGCAGGGGCCATGGCAGCAAACTCAGGACGTGGTGGTTCCTGATCATTTAAAAAAAAAAAAACATGTATACATTACCAATCTAATAAAATCAACAAATGTTAGGAATGATTTAAAAATATTTTTTTCTTAAAGTAAGGACAGTGCCTTCTTTTCTGTTGTGTGTAACATGAAAAAGGGCAAAAAAAAAATCACATTGTAAAGAATCATTTTAAAAATAAAAACGATTTTTCTTAATATTTTTGTCCTGTTTTTTTAATAGTAAATATCTAAACATCCTTAAAACGAGCCACATTTTTAAAACTTTGCAGCAAAATATCTAACGTTTGTATTCCAAGGACAGTGCCTTCTTGAGTCTTCCAACAATATTATTTTTTTCTGCTCTAAAAAGGGCAACAACAAAAAATCCCAATGGTCCAATCGCATTTCCTTCATTTCCGATTTCAACAAAAAACAAAACAAACAAAAACATTTTTTTTCCACATATAAAACAAAACTTGCCCTTCAGGGCTTCCATAATGTTTAGATATTTTTTAAATGTGAAAAGAAAAAAAAGAAAAAAATACTGATTAGGAAAATGTTGTGCACGTCAAACCTCCTCTTCATGGAAATCCATGCAGTCCCAGTGGTGAGCGAGAGTGGCATTCTTGCGTTTCCAGTATTCCAGGAACGTGACAGCCCACAAAGACATGAACACACTGAAGAAGACAGTGCCGGGATGATCAAACAGGTAACCCACCTTAAGAAGAGTTGAGAATAAGCACGAGCAAGCAGGAAGTACTATATTTCCAAGTGTTCCTGTTTTTTTTTTTTACTACTGGCAACCAGACTACGTTCCAAAAAAGACACAACATAAAACAACTATATATTACATAAAGAAGTCAGTATACAGTATACTCTATACACATCTTCATAAACTATACAAACATATTGAATGCTAGAATATGGTGTCTTTCACATAGAGTACCCAACCCAAACGAAGGTTTTTAGCCAGAGATGATTACCTTGGCCATGGGACAAATGTCTGACATATTCCAGGGTTTACAGGTTTCACACAGAGGACACATTAGATAAAGTCCTCCACTCTCACAGATTTCCTTCCTGTAGATGGTAAATGGAAACAGGCAACAATGCTAGAGCTAAAATGAAAGCATACAGCCTGTTTTTTAAGTATGTTGTCCTGGTAAAACTGTTGATCAAACAAAAGAAAATATTAGAAATCTGGCAGGAATGCAGTAAGAGTGCGGTTACTAGAAGCAATAGTTTAGTTTAATGTTAAGATCAATAGACCAAGGAGGTAGAATGTACAAATGAGTATATCTAGCATATAGATACACATACAGTGCTCCTAATTTTTGCTCTTGCTCTCTGATTCTCATTATTTTGCTTGCTTATTCTGAGGTGTAAACTGCAGCAAATATTTCCAACCCATCGCTATTAGTCCTTCAAGTACATGCGGTCAACAGTTGCTATAGTAACAAATAAAGGTCATAAAGCCCATTGATATGACATTATTTCTAATAGCAGCAAAATAGCTTAGAGGAGTGCCAAATGTGTGAGTCATGTAGAGCTGAAAGAAGTTCAGTGCAGCAGCTGAAACACTGTTAATTGATAATACGGGAGACACTTACGCTGGGGCATTGGATCCCATTGTCAAAATACCCGAAACAAAGACACACGTCCCAACCAATGCAGCAGGCAAGAGCCAGGCTGTGTAAAATCCTGTGAGCAAAAGAATTTGGTAATTATTGGTTATTATAATTATTGGTCATATATTGACAGTACTTGTTTTTGTGGTTTGCGACACCATCAATGCCAACGCTGTGGGTTTCGAAAAATATAATATAATTTACTTTCATTTAATTTAATAACAAATATATAATAATAATAATAATAAATAAAATAATATTATATTAATGTATAAAAATACATTAGTAATATGCATTACGCATTACTGCAATGCCAAGATACCACAACCAAAATATGCAAATATGAATAGAATCTATGGTGCCTACTCACCCAACCACGCAAAATAAAGCGCAATCTTCTCTCCAAAGTATTCACGGATGTGATCCAGAGGCTGGTACTTATACCATTTTAACCAGTTGGACCAATAGTGGTACAGTACCTGCCTCTTGTTCAACTGATCAGGCTGGATGTCACAACCTGGGAGCTCAAAAGGGCCCTTAAAAAAAGAAAAAAGCTGACAGTGTATCAAGCTGTACTTTCAATAAGACACGTTTGAAGCGCATTGCAGTATATGGTGTCTTGTGCCGAACCTCATGCAGAGGGAATGCACCCGTAAAAGCCCCCTCATTCAGCAGACGAGCAACTCCAACTTCTGCACGCTTCCTCCTGCCATACACAGTCCTTGCTAAGATTTCATACACCTGCAACGAACACAGGTGTAAGCAATTATCATACACTTGAAATAATTTAATACACCATATACACTGCCATTCAAAAGTCAGTAAGATTTTAAGAAATCAACACTTTTATACATCAAGGATGCATTAAATTGATCAAAAGTCACAATAAAGACTTTTACACTGTTAAAGAAAAAATCTATTTCAAATAAATGCTGTTCTTTTGAATGTTCTATTCTTCAAAGAATCCGGAAAAATATCAAGGTTTCCTCAAAAATACCAAAAGTACCACAATAAGTCGTGGGGCAGTCGTGACCTAATGGTTAGAGAGTCGGACTTGTAACCCAAAGGTCGCAGGTTCGAGTCACAGTACCAGCAGGGATTGTAGGTGGGGGGAGTGAATGACCAGCGCTCCCTTCCACCCTCAATACCACGACTGAGGTGAGACACCAAAGCCCCAACTGCTCCCCTGGTGCCGCAGCAAAAATGGCTGCTCACTGCTCCAGGTGCGTGTTCACGGTGTGTGTGTGTTTGTGCGAGCACTTGGATGGGTTAAATGCAGAGCACAAATTCCGAGTATGGGACACCATACTTGGCTACACGTCACTTTTCACAACTGTTTTCAACATTGAATAATAATAAGAATAAATATTACTTGAGCATCAAATCAGCATGTTAGAATGATTTCTGAAGGATCATGTGACACTGAAGACTGAAGTAATGACTTGAAAATTCAGCTTTGCCATCACATGAAAAAATTTAATTTTTTAAATATTAAAAAAGAAAACTGTTTTCTTGATCAAATATATGCAGCCTTGGTGAGCAAAAGAGACTTATTACAAAAACAAAGGAAAACAAAAAAAACGTACTGACCCCAAAAATCTGAATGTTAGAGTATGTAATAACAATTTATTACACTATCACATACAGTGGGTACGGAAAGTATTCAGACCCCCTTAAATTTTTCACTCTTTGTTATATTGCAGCCATTTGCTAAAATCATTTAAGTTAATTTTTTTTTCCTCATTAATGTACACACAGCACCCCATATTGACAGAAAAACACAGAATTGTTGACATTTTTGCAAATTTATTAAAAAAGAAAAACTGAAAAATGCTCAGTATTTAGTAGAAGCACCCTTTTGATCTAATACAGCCATGAGTCTTTTTGGGAAAGATGCAACAAGTTTTTCACACATGGATTTGGGGATCCTCTGCCATTCCCTCTTGCAGATCCACTCCAGTTCTGTCAGGTTGGGAATACTTTCCGTACCCACTGTATGTGAAATACAATTCTGCTTTTCTTGTGGCTGTTTATTGCACACTCACAATGCGGTTTCTTTGTGTGTTGGTGAAGTAGTTTTCACGGTCATCAGAGCCCAGAAACCTGAAAGTCAAAGTAAATGTCTATATTTACAAATCTGTTTCTGCAAGTAGATGATCATCTTGTACACTTGTAGAAAAAAAGCGTAACTTTTCCATTTTGGACTTGCGGAAGGCACATGTGTAGTAGTCCACAGGACGATTGGGGACTGAGTCTTTCATGATGTTCGGCACCCAGAGCTTCTGAAGAACTCGAGTAGAAGTGTTGTAGTCTGGGTGTGGCTGTACCTATCAATGAACACATACAACTCATTTCAGAGCTCAATTCACTTGATTCTAGTGTTATTTTAAGCCCTCGGTATTTGCGTTGGGGAGGTGAACATGAAAACATGGCACTAACCTGCAGAGGTGCCCTAAGACATAACTCCTCAGCGTAGTACACCAACACATCCCATGGAGCATGGAGCTTCAGATAGTGTACAGTCTTCTTTACACTGGATGATTCTTCCTGATAAAAAAAGAGAAAACCATTAGCAACACCATAGCAAGTACCATAAATGGCACTGCACTGAGGAAATAAACCTAATAGCTGAACCTTTTCCATCAACAGTCCAGCACTCTGGATGTTCTGGATGAATTTGTCCCTCCATTGGGCCAGCTGAGCTTTTCTTCTCTCTGACCTGCTCTCCTCCTGTGCTGCTTCTACTGCCTCCTCTGCCACCTCTCCTTGCGACTGTCCCCGACTTCGACGCTTACGACGCACCTTCACCTCCCACACCAGGACAAAGTCTGAGGCAAGAACAAATAGGCTTAATATAAATACTTATGCAGCAATGCAGTTGGTGTATTTATAGCGCTTTCATCAAACCCTTACCTATTTTTGTTTGGCCGTCTCTGAAGTAGTTGCCTGGGGGCTGAACAGGTGGGCTTGAGGTCCGCTCACAATAAACATATATGGGGTCATCATCCTCATCATTAGCCGCAGTGGTCAACTATTTTGACAACAGTAATATATTTAAGCAATGCATACCATTACGATCATTAGCAATCACACCATTAGCAATCACATGAACCATTAAAGGAATAGTTCACCCAAAAATGAAAATGTCATGAAAATGTATTCAGCCTTACCCTTGTATGTTCATCGAAACTCAGCATGTTGTATATTCATAGAGAAATTCAGCATTACATCACTTGCTCACCTATGGATCATCTGCTGTGAATAAATATGCCGTCAGAATGAGTCCAAACAGCTCCAGAAGTCCATTAGTCATAATAATGCTTCCTCCAGTGAAAAAGTCCATCCCCTGTTCTCCTCTCGCATCTAAATCCACCAACACATTTGTTGGACTGTTTTTGCTTGTAAACAGTGATCTGTGCATTTTTCTCCCCTAATTCAGATGAGATTACTTTCTCATTGGAGAAAGCAATATAATGGATAGAGGACTCACTTTAACCAGAAACAACTGTTTGAAGTTAAAAACATCTTAAAGATGAATTTATTAAAAACATGCTTTGTGCTTCAGTTAATTAATGTGATGTTTTTATCAGCTGTTTGGACTCTCATTTTGATGGCACCCATTCACTGCAGAGGATCCACTGGTGAGCAAGTGATGTAATTCTGAATTCCTCCAAATCAGTTCTGATGAAGAAACAAACGCATCTATATTGTGGATGGCCTGAGGGCGAGTACATTTTCAGCAATATTTCATTTTTGGGTGAACTATTCCTTTGACTGTTGGGCTGTAATCATGTAGTTGGTGGCGAACTCCATTAACTGTCGGTGAGTGTAAAATCAAGGCTAGTAGTTTGTGGATAGCATTAAATATCTTGGCCTATTTGCAAACTGCCCTTCAGGATAAAGTGTGTTCTGACTGGAAATAACATCAGTGACGATAAACAGTTGTGTAATGTGAAAAAAATTAATCAAAAGAAAGAAATGAATCAGTGTTTTTGAAGGAATAGGTTGAGTGAATGATTTAAAGGACTCATTAATAAAGGCACTTGTTACCACCTCCTGGTGTAATGATGTAACAGTCTGTCTAGAATGCACAAACACAGACAAGCAAACAGTGAAAGGTGCAGCAGTTGGAC
The DNA here is from genome assembly GCF_001515625.1 of Sinocyclocheilus rhinocerous. NCBI lineage: Eukaryota > Metazoa > Chordata > Actinopteri > Cypriniformes > Cyprinidae > Sinocyclocheilus > Sinocyclocheilus rhinocerous. Next base: position 1,245,363 of record NW_015653472.1, read on the forward strand.
TGCTGCTTGGCCAATCAAATTCAAGGTCTGGAACTAACTGTTGTAAATGACAATCTGACAATTACAACTGTACTGTATGTTTTATTGAAATGCGACAGGTAAAAACAATTAAGGATTTAACCCATTAGCAAAAATATTTTTAATACATCCTTTATAAATATTTCTAAATACTGTATTAACATAACACTCTAAGAAACCACCAGGTTGCCTAACAGCAAAGTCATGTGCTAATTAGCCATTTTAGCACACAACCGAACAGCTCTGCAATGGCTTTGATGATATTGCTACACACAGCAACTAGAACTCTTGTTTTGACGAACAAATGCATCTCAAAACGTATGCATCAGTACATAATGCTGTTCAACACAGATCAGTACACTCACATATCTGGGAGGGATGAAGCCCCCATTTTGCAGGCTTCCATAACTGTCTGGACCATGAGTCTCGCCACTGTAGTCCAGATCCAGCAGAACCTCCCGGTCCATCAGCACCTCAGGGTTCCTCTTCTTCAGCATGATAGACAGCTAGAATCAAACGCTGAGGTGAAGCTAGAAGAGACTAGGTCGTTTAACTCACATTCAGAGCTTCAGTACAACTGATCTATGTACACAGTCCCACGTTCCAGTCCAGGCACTCCTGCAGAACATCAGCGCCCAATAAATTATGCACATAAATTAAATTTGTGATAAAAGTGTAAGTGCATTCCTCCCCCAAAGAAGAGCTGCAGGAGAGGAGACAGAGGAAATGCACTAAGTGCCTCTATAAGCGGATGAGACAAAACAAGGGCAGAAGTGGTTCTGCAGCATCTCTGCACTCTCCCTCCCTCTCTCTCTCTCATTCACTGCATCCCACTGTCTCCTCAGCACTCTAGAGGGACACTTACCGTAAATCCTCTGGCATACGAGCCTATACTTTCATCTTCAGCAAGGAAAAACCCATGTAAACACTTTACAACAAGAATGCATATATCCTGTTTCCTGTTAAAGAAAGATTATACTATGCAAAACACAGTGTCATGTTCAGGTAGACATTCACTTAAATCACTATTCATCCGAGTCTCTTGAGGTGAAGATCCAATTTTTTATGCATTAGAATTACACATAAATCCGGTCTCAGATAGACTATAGATGCACTAAACTGTGTGTTTAAGGAGCATAAATCTTATTGCCTAAAGAGGTACATGACCTATTGGAAGGATGGACCATCACAGTTCAAAAACCTTCAGTGCAAAGAGGTAAAACGTTGCATTGGAAATTGAATCATTGCAACCTGAAAGTTAGGAATTGGCCTGAACAAATTGGCTGAGTCAGAGAGGAATTCTGCTGCAGGCTTTACATTGCTTTAGTTGCATTGCCATTATTTGCATTTTGTATATTTACATCTTGCACTAATCATTGGTACTTAACAGCAATTAAAGTCTGCCATTAGCCGTTTGAATGGTATTTGCAGACTTCTGGGTCAGTCTTAAAGCATGCTTGGCTGAGAGCCACAAATAGCTCATATTTCTCACTATTCAAACACAAGAGCATTTGTGAGACAAACATTTTGAGTACAAATTACTTTTCACGGTCTCAAAAAAATAATCTCTGTATGTACCATGTGATCCTTTTTGCTTTATATGTCCCCCATCCCATCCCCCCCAATCTCAGAAGTGCATTAATATTTTGATGTTACTGCAGCAGTGCAGACAGAGGGAGGAGAGAAATAAAGAGAAGGGGTTGGGCAGTTAAAGTGAGAGGGAGGAGGGTTTGAGCACCTTCTGTTCATTGAACCGCAGGAGTAGAGAGGCAAGGATAACTGGAAAAGAACAATGCCACCTGACTGCAGAAATCCACCCCTATACATGAGGAAAGCAAGAATATAATTGGAAATATGGGCCCAATATATACAGAATATATCAAAACAATTTTAAAAAAATTATACAAGAAACTACAAGAGGACTTTAGTTCAATAGCAGTGATGCCATTTGTTCAATTTTGGTTTAAATTAAATGCTTACACCTATGTGCAATAATGTCACCGAAAATAAGTCTCTGTGTTATTGTTTCTAGTTAACCTATTAAGTAGTAATTTGTTAAATGGATATTTCAGCATTTTCATATTTCAACATTTACACACCCTCAAGTTGCTCCAAACCTGTATTAGTTTTTTTTTCTTCTGTTTAACACAAAATAATTTATTTTGAAGAAAGTTGGTAACCAAACAGTTGCTGGTAGCCAATGACTTCCATAGTAGAAAAAATACTATGGAAGTCAATCAGCCACTGTTTGGTTACCAACATTCTTCAAAATATCTTTTTGTTTTGAGAGTGAGTAAATGATGACAATTTTCATTTTGGGGTGAACTATCCCTTTAACACCTGTTTTAAATGGTCTATTTAAATACCACTATTGGGATTGTTTGTATAATTTTAGTATTTATCCTTATTTTTCTGAGCATCTTGTTCTTCTATACAATATTCTGTTTTAAAAAGATTCACAGTTTTTACCCCTTTCAAAGTCAGTGTCATTACAACTGCAAATATTAGGGTATTATTCATAACTTTTCACGATTTAAAAAAGTCATTTTTATTTATATTTGTTATCATATTGACATCTTCAAAAATGTACATGCAGCATTTAGTGTATCTGAGACATTAGAATGTTAGAACAACATGGTCACTCCCATTTAAAACAAAAATTAAAAACATTAAAAAAAAAACTAAAACCACATTTAAATTGTTCATGAACAACTGTATCCCATCATTGTCCAGCAATGTATTATTTAAAGTTACTGTTGACTGGAACAAACTTCAACATACCTGAGATTCTGCTTCCATTCATCACAGTCTGTCAAAGATCCACATTACTCAAGTTTACTCAAGTCTGCTTTCTTTAAAACCAGTCTACATTCTTAAAACAACTTTACAGTGTTTCACTGGAAATGGTATATTATACCTAATGTATCAATGAGTGAGGAACTGGGAATGCATTTGATATTTAAGCTAAAACACAGATATGGATGATGTGTTTTTTTTTTAAAAACCTTTTCTTGCATTTTTCTTAAAACCGAAAAATTTGTGAATGCTTATGTATGATCGGAAATCATTTTAAAGCCATTTAAAAAAAAAAAAAACACTCAAACCTATCTTTTAACAAAAGTAAAGAAAAAAATTTTTTTTTAAATGAACGTGCAATTCTGAACCTTGTGCAACTCTCCTATAACCATCTCCTTCACTTCTAAACTGTCATTTCAGTTGCAAGAGCCTTAATATCTTCAACTAATGATATTTTAGAATTGTATGTCCCTTATTACAGTATTTCAATACCTGATCCTAATCTGATCCTAACAAATGACTTCAGTCCAATATAACAACAGCAATTACATGCTGGTACCATACCATCACTGTTAGCAGTGCTGACTGATAGTAGATATCTAAATGAAAGCCGGACCAATTCCCCCTTTTTCTCTCTCTGTATGTTTTGAGTGTCTGTGCCAAGCTGCCATGCAAACCGTTATACTTTCAAATAGTTAACTTAAAGCAGCCAGCTAATACCAAAGGTGTATTCATAACTAAAATTCTCTTTCGCAAGTGCTCACAAAGCAGTTTGTACCTCTTTATATAGTACAGGCATGATGTACAGTATCTGTCCATAGACTTTATACAAAGAGGGAAGGTTTAATAAAAAAAATAAGTAAATAAAAAAAAGGAAGAGCTTTTGAGTTATTACTATTTACACTCTATATAGTCTGATCACATGTAATGGAAGAAAACTGCTAGATCTCTAGTTTTTTTGATTTCCTGTTGTAGACTTCCACTTGTAAAAGCCAAAGCCTTAATCTTAACTCCTTAAATATTTGTGCAAGGCAAGTGTAAACAAGGTCAGGCCTCATTACCGGTAGATAAATATCATATGAGCCCATGTTATTCAATATCGTCTCTGGTCTGGAGAGCTCACAGTGACTGCTTGTACCTACGTAAACAGTAGGTTTGCTGGTGAGCTGACTTCTCCATGAGGTCTTATTTAATCCTGCGCTCACTGTAGTGATGGACAGGTCATCAGCACCATGGTTCTCTCTCTGATCGACCTCTGTGTAGGCTGTCACTCCTCTGCCATGCACTCTTCATCAGCTCCAGCGCTTCCCTACACCTCTTCTGCACCGATAGGTCTGAAACTGGCTTACGCGGTAGGCTTACCTGGACACACATGTAGAAATTCATGCTGTAAATAAATAAATAATATTAAAAAGAATGTTGATAAAACATTTCTTACACTCACCAAGGTTGCATATATTGATCATAAATACAGTAAAAACAGTAATATTGCTACATTACATTTTAAATACATTTTAAAATATATTAAAATACAAAATAGTAATTTATTCCTGTGATGGAAAAGCTGAATTTTAGCAGCCTTTTAGCAGTAATTTAAGTGCCACGTCATCTTTCAGAAATCATTCTAATATGCTGATTTGGTGCTTAAGATATATTTCTTATTATTATCAATGTTGATAGCTGGGCTACTTAAAATTTTGGAGATACATTTTTTTCCAGGAATATTTGATTAATTCAGATAACGGCAGATCCTGTTGGACACAGCCGACTCATCTCTGACTGTGTAAGTTTTAAAAAATTAAAGTGTATCCCCATGAGGTTGTTTAGTATGCATGTCTTTCATGTTCTCTCCTCAGCTGGTTTCTGACTGTGATGAAGGTGGCCTTGGAAAAGGGCTGTAGGGAGCCTCTCTACCCCTCTGTTCTCACTGACGCCACCATGGAGAAACTTGCTCGTTCTAAGTTTGTATGCCAGTTCAAAAGAACAGAATTTATCTGTAATAGAAATCTTTTGTAACATAAAAGATTTTACTGTTCTATTACAAATCCATTATGGGAATACAGTCCAACAAAAGCATCTTTCACATATAAGAGTAGAGTTGAAGTACAGCAAACATAAGGATGAAGGCCTCCTTTCTTAAATTTAAAACTACATATGCCATTGGGAAGTGATGATTTGCTGGCTATGAAAAAAGTGTTTTCTTCACCTGGTAAACAGCAGCCCAAGCTTTACTCAGCTCTCCTAGTAGCCGATCTCGCTCCTCACATCCGCTAAAATACAAAACCCAGGGTGGGAGAAACGGAGCACGATCTTCTGCAAATTCCTTCAGACAGAAAGTGTGATTAGTGCATGTTTAAAAAAACAAAAAAACAATCACCAAGTAAAGCTTCTGCTTTTATTAAACTAATGTGATTCATAATAACAAGCACACATTTCCAGAAAAAAACCAAGGAACACCCTAAATGTGAGGAGTTTATTTGTAGATGTGAAACTATAAACAGCAAACATCTGTTCACAGAGACATCTGACACACAACAATCTGAATGAACTCTTACAATGACACAGTATTCTTTATCCTCTTCTAGGCAAACAGCTGTGACATCGTTCAGATCAGCCCCTCCTAGAGAACGGAAAAAACTGGTCTGGCAATCTTGGTGACATGTGAGCAACTTCCTGTCTGTGAGTACAAGGCAACATGGAATACAGGGTGCAGGAGCTACTCCCTGTGGAATAATCTGAGAAACAAGAATAAAGAATAGTGGTCAACATCTGGGGAATCTGAGGAACATTCTGGTTAATTCTGGACAGGCTATACTAAGAAAACAATATCTACAGCATCCACTATAGGCTGGAATACACTAGACAAATTTTGCTCAGATTTTTGCCCCACTTTACAGTCCAGAAGAGTCAATACTAGTCAGAGCCAGTCTGCAGATTTGAGTTGACAGATTTGACAGAAAATCACGTAGTGTATGACGGGTACTCATAATGCCGTTTTTATATACTCCGCACCAAAAACTGTAGAGATCTTGTTTTGCAAGAACTAGCAGAAATGCATCCAGTAAAAAAAAGGTTAATGTGTGCATGATTGCAGCTTACCCCTTTAGAGACAGACTGGCAGAGCAGCTGCATCCAGTCGGCCATTTCCAGTTCGTTTTCTGCACTGAGCACTAATGGAGGATGTTCAGTCAGAATCACTTGAAAAGCATGAGGCTTCTCTAAGCTGTTTGAACGCCTACAGCCTCCACAGTGCCCTCCCCTATAACAAACACAATCACACGCAAATACACAGTAAATGTTTATAAGTGGGCATCTTTCATATTGAAAAGAACATTTATTTTACATTGCTAAGAGTGTAAATTATGAACTGGAACAACAGCTTACCCCATGGTCACAGACATCAAAGGTGTAACATCTGTTCTCTCTGCATACTGATACAGGATGCCGTTGCTGCCAAGTGAACAGTACATTTAGATTCAGGACACACGAACAGCTTGCTAAAACACTGTTGAATAGCTTAAAGCACCAAACCCTTTTGTACCTGAGAACCAAGTAACAGCTTTTCCACACTTCCTTCCCCAAATAAGTGCTCCCGGCCCGGTACAACAGTGCCCCCTCTTTAGTGCTACTGGATTCTCTGGAGCCGAACGGAGATGTTGGTGAAGCCACTGCTGCATCCATTGGGTCCTCCCAGTGAACCAGAGAATACAGGCGGATGCTCATCTCAGGTAACTACACAAACACAGTTAGCACAATGTCAATAACACAAGTCCTAGCATGTGCATTTAATTGACTACTCGATGCACCAAGTACTTTTGTAATGTCTGTATCAAAAACAGGTTTATTGAACAGAAGATAGTCTCTCAGTCTTGAGATTTTTTTTTTTTGAGACATTTTTTATAAAGTTTAGTGTGAGATGCCAAATTATTTGTTTCTCTTTGATATAATAAATTCCTAATTTATGCATAAAAGGGTTAATATATTGTATAAGAATAATAATCTTGTAAGCACTGTGCCTACTTTAAAATCATATTATTAGTCCAAAAAATGTGCTATAATTATTACAAAGCTGCTTGTTGTGAATTAGTTTATTAGTAAACAGAAAAAACAGATAACAATACTGTTACTAAACAATACAATACAATTGAGAAAAAAAAGAAACAATACTTATTGAGGGCGATAAACAAATAAATATTCACAATTATTTAATTATAATTATAATTATTTTAATGTATTAACTATATAATTAATATCAATTGTATTAATAATAATCTATTAATTGTAATAATTTTAAGTCATCCTGCATCCCCCTTGGAAGTTTGCTGAGGTCCCCTGGTTGAGAACCACTGGTCTAAACTGTATAATCAATGTAAATGTTTTAATTGTAAATGCATTTTAGAAAGAGTCCGCATGAAGTACTAAGATTATCAAAGTGAGCCACTGTCTGCCAGACTCTTGTGAATTATTTAGGGTAATAGATCCCCCCCATTTACCTCACAGTGAGTCTCTTGGCATACAAACTTAGAAAGAGCAAGTTTCTCCATGGTGGCGTCAGTGAGAACAGAGGGGCAGAGAGGCTCCCTACAGCCCTTTTCCAAGGCTGCTTTCAGCACTGTCAGGAACCATCTGGGTAGAGAACATGAACAAATACTCTTCAAAGACATGCATACTAATCACCTTCATGGGGATACCCTTTAATTTAAAAAACTTACACAGTCAGAGATGAGTCGGCTGTGTCCAAAAGGAACTGCCGTCTTCTGTTAGTGCACACTAGAGTGATAGTCTGCTGGTGAAGTCCCACCTAAAGCACAAACAAGGGCTTTAATCTCTAAGCAAGTCAAACTGATCATTTAGGCTTCAGGTTGTTTACTCACAGAGATGTAGTCCAGCTCGTTATAAGATACCGCCTCCTCAACCTTATAAGGCTTCTCTGCTGCCCCTGAAAATCAATGGGACACAACAACAAATGCAAACAAGCGTTTTTGTAGACATATAACAATGTCCTGCTCTTCCACTAAAGGTTTGCTGACCTTTTCGCAAGAGGTAAATGTAGCAGTCCGTCAACAGCAGATACAGAGGCTGCAAATCTCCTTCCATGTGGCCTGTGCTCATCCTCACCATCTGAAATTAAATGTAAAACTGCAAACCAATCAATAGGTAACACTGGTTTACAACAGAGGTTCCCAACCATATTCCTGGAGCCGGAGCCGGTATATGTACAGGATAACTGAAATGTTTAGGGCAAGGTTCCTCAAATCATGCCCTGGAGGGCCAATGCGCTGCAGAGTTTAGCTCCAACCCTGATCAAACTCCCCTACCTATGATTTTCTAATGATCCTGAAGACATTAGGCTTGTTTGAGATGCTCCTCGCCTCGCCTGAAATGTAGGCGAGAGTAGGCGGCTGCAGTGAGGGGAGGAGTGAAATAAGCGCAGTCAAGACCTTAAACAAGCCTATTGGTTAGCATGCTCAGGTGTGTTTGATTAGGGTTAGAGCTAAACTCTGCAGGAAAGTGGATCTCGTGGGCCAGATTTGAGGATCCCTGGTTTAGGGTCAGTAAGATTTTTATTTGTCTTTATTTTTTACTTTTTTTTTTTAGATAGGATGCATTAAATTCATGAAAAGTGACAGTAAAGACATTGACAACGTTACAAAAGGGCTCTATTTCAAATAAATAATTATTTGATCATCAATGAATCCTGAGAAAAAAAAATGTTTCATGGTTTCCATAAAAATATTAAGCAGCACAACTTTTTTCAACATTGATAATAATAAGAAATGCTTCTTGAGCACCAAATCAGCATATTAGAATGATTTCTGAAGGATCATGTGACACTGAAGACTGGAGTTATGGCTGCTGAAAATTCAGCTTTGCCATCACAGGAATAAATTATATTTTAAAATTTTATTAAAATAGACAATTATTTTATATTGTAATAATACGTATTTCACAATATTATTTTTTTACTGTATTTTTTTAATGCATCCTTAGTGAGCACAAGACACTTTCAAAAATATATTTTTTAAATCTTGCAGATCCCAAACATTAAAAAAAAATCAGTATGTGACCTCTTTTGATTTTCCCATCTGACTTGCATTAAAAATAGCTCAAAATAAGTATAGCATTTGTTTTGGAACAGTAGGCAGACTTTCAATGTTGTCAGGAATACATCAGGATCTGAACTACAAAAGCGATGTGGTCACTTCTGATCACCTCTGAATATGGTTTGAGCGATTGGGTCATAAAATGGTACGATAAATGGGTAAAATGAGTAAATGGGTATGCTGCAGCATGGACACAATGTAAAACTGTAAATACAAAGTTATCAATTCAGTTATGTTAAATCAAGCAGCGTTTCACCTTAAAGAGCTGTTCTTCATGCTCCCTGAAAACGTGAATCATGAGCAGCAGAAGGTGATTGTTATCCACCCTGTACAACAAACAAAAAAACAAATACCTTAACCTCTTAATAAATCACATATTGCGTCAATAGAGCTATTCCAAACCTAATTAGTCACTGATTACAATCAGTTTACAATCTCACTTAAACTCTGCAGCATGAGAGCTCTGTATTGTGTGGTCTTTATCTTCCTCCTGCTTTTCTTCTTTACTCGGTTCCTCCTCAGCTGACGTCTCTATGGGGATGGAGGGATCCTGCCCTGCAGCTGGTGTTTCTGCTTTTCCCTCATCTTCATCGCCAACAGGAACATCCTGCGACTCGCCATTCCCTGCAGAGTCATTGTGCCCACCACACGAGGCAGCAAGGTCTGGACTCTGGGAGGTAAAGCAGTAGAAGTCCGCAGGTGGCAGGGGGGCCTGCAGGAAGCTACGGATTGGGTCTGGAGGTTCACCGCCCGAGTCCTCTCGAAAGGGCCGCTGATGGGGGAGTCCATCGTGACTAGTACGAGTTCCATCCACTTCCTCCTCACCTTCACTTCGCTGCCAGCTTTCCCCATCCAAAGAACCGTTCAGTCTGTCCATGATGTCACGGAGGGGTTCGCCCACACGGTCCATAGAAGTGTCCGTCATTTCAGGGAGCCTCAGCCCTGCCTCCGGGTCTTCATCTTCTCCTTTTTGTCTCCCATTCCTCACAGACTCTGATCCAGGACCAATTGGCCCCTCCATAGGACCCCGACAGTCCATATTAATATTGTCTACTACAATGTCTCTCTCAACTACAATCTGAAGGCATTCCTCAGTGTCAGCTGTGTCTGGAGAGGTGACATTCTGCTCGCTGCTCACAGAGTCTGTCAACCCTCTTCCCCTTCGTTTCTTACCAGGTCTTCTGCGCCTTGCCATTCTGTAGCACAACAAAGGAAAACCAAACAGAAAAATAAATTAATATACCTAATGTTAAAACTATGTAGCATTATGTCATTGTGAAATAATAAACAAGAACATTATATTTAAGTGGAGCTGGAAGGTCAAGTGGGTCATAGAGGGACTAGAGGGACCAAATAGTATTGCAAAAGTCTTTTTCCATTGATGGCCATTCAAAAGTATCCGTTCATTCTGATTAAATACATTTTTTTCAAGCAACATACAAAATTGTAAATGTATTTTATTAAATGTTTTGTCATGTAAATATGTTTTGCCATTGACTGTTTGTTTTGGAGGGCTCTTAAACCATAAACTAGACTTCCACCAGGATGCGCTACCCATGAAACTGCCATAAAGATCAAAGGGAATGCTAACAGATGGCTTTTTCCAAGTATTACAGATTTAATTGGTTTAGATAAGCTCACACCACTGGTTGAGCTACAAACTGACATCTCAAACTGCTTCTTGTTTTTGTTTTTTTAAATGCCAGCATCTACAGTCTTTGAGAAGTTGACCTATAAACTGAAAGAGAAGTATTGTAACACACACACACATACACAAATTATACACTTCACCATTTCAACTAATAATGTGTGACTGATATGCTACTACAATCCTAGACCATTAGATCTAATGCTCAAGACACACCTAATGACTTCCAGCTCAGTGTTGGTGATCTCAGCATCTTCTCCTGTTTTGGAAGCATGACAGCTAGCCATGTGCACTGGGGTGACGTCAGCTGAAGTGTTAGTGTCTGAGTCCTCAATGAAGGGATTGTGCCGAAATGTAGGGCTTCGTGGCAGAGATGTGGTCCTGATGGTGCCTGCAGCGGCCCTCATTACAACGCAGTCGCTGACAACAGTCTGAGGGTCCGAACCTAAAGAGGAGCGGGGCCCACTGACTGGATCTGTCAAGTCTCCCTCTGTCAGAAAACGAGAGCAAGAAGGGAAAACACCAGAGACATGCAGGTATTAGGAGCTCATTGTAGGAGTATTAGGCTGATACTGAATCATGACAAATGATTCAGAGACATACAACACACATAAGCGGTTTTGCAACACAAACTCAGCCTTCTAGCTACTTCCATCTCATTCTTTTATGTATCTGAAATTCTGACAAATAATCACAAGCAGGGCAATCTATTTCTTTTTTATTTCCTTATTCATTAATGAAGTTCAAAACAACAGCATTTATTTAAATTAGAACCTTTTGTAACATTATGAATATCTTTATTGTCACTATTAATCAATTTAATACATTTTTGCTGAATAAAATTCTTTTAAACAAATCTTAGTGAGCCCAAACCTTTAAGCAGTATAGTGACAATACTGTAGTACTGATGACAGAAGCATGTGCTCTTGCAATGGTTCTGACCGTTTTTTAGAAAGAAAATGAAACATAATTAGACATAATAACTGCTTCATTAAATACTGCAAGTGTTGTATCTGAATTAAATAACATTAATCTCAAAAGTTAAAACATTACTTTTGTCAAACCTACAAAGAATAATTTAATATCATTCCAGCAAAAAATAAATAAAAAATGTATTTAAAAGACTCCAATTTTATTATTATGGTCAGCATTTCATAATCAATAAATTAAAGGGGTCGTATGATGTTGCTAAAAAGAAAATTATTTTGTGTATTTGGTGTAATGAAATGTGTTTATGCGGTTTAAGGTTCAAAAAACACATTTTCCACATACTGTACATTATTGTTTCTCCTCTATGCCCCGCCTTTCTGAAACACATCGATTTTTACAAAGCTCGTCGGTCTGAAAAGCGAGGTGTGCTCTGATTGGCCAGCTATCCAGTGCGTTGTGATTGGCCGAATACCTCAAGCGTGTGCCGTAAATGTTACGCCCCTTACTATACTGTCTGTGATGCCCTGTCCGGCCGGAGCGACAAGACAAAAACATTAAAACCCATTATAAACGAGGCATTTGTTGCATCCAGTGGGGACATAATTACGGATTATAATGACTTATACTGTCTTTT
>NW_015653472.1:1257736-1262738 GCF_001515625.1 Sinocyclocheilus rhinocerous
AGGAAAAATTTAAATCGCATCATATGACCCCTTTAAGAATATTTGCCACAGAATGTAAAGCTTTGGAAGCAGCTAACATGCAAACCAGCTGCCACACACTGCCACAGGTGCAATGACAGGAAACACAATCTGACAACAAACAGCAAGTTCCAGCTGCAACAGGCACTGTGTATGTTTTAGTATCATCCCATCAGCAGAGGGTTTGGTTCTGTTTAGTCTAATACAGGCCATGGTCACCAGTAACCCATCTATGAAATCATCAAAAGCACACTGCCTATAACAGCTTCTGTGCATTAAACAAACATGCACAGAGTGAAATGACCATGCAGTGCTGGTTAGTAGGCTAAATTGTACCAATGGATTGGTTGGGGTAGCGAATGTTAGATTGGGGAGGGGGGAAATAACCATGTCCCACCTTCCCAGTCTGCACTTGGCAATGACTGCAACACAGGGAAGATGTCACCAAAATCATAATCTAAAAAAGGAGAAATAAGATTCATCAATAGGCATGAAAGAATGATGAAGTGAATGAAAGAAGAACAGAAACTGAAAGAGATATAAAGTGAATGTGAAACTTGCCATATGAGGAACGAAAAGAGACACTGGGACATAATGAGCTGTGAAATGTGTCACTGAATGAAATGAAAGCATTAATGTGTGATCATGAAGGGTCACTGAGATTTCTGAACACTCAGTTCCCTCATCTTTTAGATAAACAATATTTAACAAAGATTACCGTCATCTTGGTACAGAATAATCAATTATATTTAAATATGCCAACTTGTAAAAGAAAGAATAAAAGTGAAAGATAATATCCAAAAGTGTGAAAATAAGACAGAAGTTGGAATAGTAACAGACAGAGAGAGGTAGAGAAAAAAAATGGTGAATTGAAGCCAAGCAGCTCACCTTCACTGGATGGGGCAATAGCACTGTCGTCCCACTCAAGGTTAGTGGAGGTAAGGGATGTGAAAGAGTGCAGAGACAGGCTATCAGAGCTTGGCAACCTCTCCTCAAAATCCAACAGATTCTGGGGTTTGTAGTATTCTGGCATGTAAGGAGCAACATCCAGATATGGCACGTCCTGTCACCAATTAAAAAATTAAGTATTAGGCACTAGGCAGTGGAAATATTGAAATCTTCAGTCATGGAAGATATAGAACAGTACAAAATGTAGTAATGGAAAAGCAGAATTTTTATATTATAAGTGAGTAGTTGATATAAATATGTTTGGTAAGTGTATGTGGCATTCAATACTCCATCTAAAACTATTTTAAATAGTTTTGCTAGTTATTTTATAATTATTATACAAACATAGTTATTAATTAATGCCTTACATTGAGAGACAACATGGAATATTCATACTTATTTGTAAATATGTTTTAATTAATTTGTCACATTGCAGGGCTATTTAAAATGAACTACTGAAGGCAAGATTGACTAAAACAAAACTTTTTGACCAGTCAGAGCACCTTAATGATATACTTTCTACAGTTTGTAAAGAGAAGTCAGTTGTTTGGCACTAAACTGTATGAGACACATCAGGTCTAGGACATACAGTGGAAAAGCCTGTCTAATTCTAGACAGGAGAAATCAATGAAGAGTCATACCAATTCGAGGTCAAAGCGAATGAACTCCAGCCCAGAGACAAGTGTAAGAAACAGAGTGAGATGGTCATGACTGCAAACCAGTGCATTTCTGTAAAGGAGGAAACAGCGTTCACACATCACAAAATCAGATGACTGCTGAAAGGAAGCTTTCATCTGTGGTCTGAAACCACAGAAGGACAATAATATTATTTCAAAGTCACCCACTTGTAATAGTATTTCTGGAGCAGTCCTTGATTCTCTTGAAAAAGTCGGAGGTAGCTTTCTAAAGAACTTTCACTGAGTGCCAAGTAAAGCCAGGAACGACCTGTGGAACAACAACATAGCAGTCATAGTTAACTACATGAAACAATGTCCACACAGTGCCACAATATTCAACATCTGAATATATCTGCAAATACTTCATATTTACATTTCAAACGTTTGGGGTCAGTAAGATGTTTTAATGTTTTGAAAGAAGTCTCTTATGGTCACCATTTAGACCAGAGTAAACACAGTCACATTGTGAAATAATTACAATTTAAAATAAATGATTTTTATTTCATTAATCTATTTTAATTTTATTATTTTGTTCCTGTGATGACAAGGCTGAATTTTCATCAGCATGATTACTCCAGTCTTCAGTGTCACGTGATCCTTCAGAAATCATTCTAATATGCTGATTTGCTGTACAATAAACAATTCTTATTATCAATATTGAAAACAGTTGTGCTGCTTAATATTTTTGCTGAAACTGTGAAACAATTTTTCAGGATTCTTTGATAAATGGAAAGTTCAAAAGAACAGCACTTTTGAAATATACATTTTTGTAACATTACAAATCTTACCATCTCCAAACTTTTGAATGGTTCTGTACTTTTCAACAATTATAAAGCACATCAACAAGTCATCATAGGTGGTAAAGGTTTGATCTTACTTCGGCCAAGATTGGTAGCTATGTGCTGGAGCTCATCTATCTGTTGGACAGCCTCTCGTCGTGTGAAGTGTAATACGAGTACCCAATAACCTGATGAGATGTCCTGCAGCCTTCGAGATGTAGAGAAAAGAGAAGTTCGGTGAGCCTACAAATGTCTACTTAAAAAGAGTTTTGGTTTTGAAAGGCTCTGGTGCAATTTGTCTAACCCATAAAGCAGAGCATGATCCAGGTGTTCACACAACCGCTGAAGAACCCGGTCGTGATTCCTGATGGCTGGCGTCTCATCCTCACAGGCAGCAAAGTAACTCTGCAACTGCGGATTAAATGTTAAAAAATGTTTTTCAAAAAAAACAATCACTTGAATGTGAAAGAAAAATGTCTGGTAAATTTCTGACATGCACACAGCCACGACATTCCAAGCAATCCTTTTCATTCTAGATGAACAACCTCTGATGAGAAATGCATTTTCAGAATTCACAGTTCTGTGATTCACTGATGAAAGCAGAGCTTCTTGGTGTATAAGTCCATCATAAAACCATGAGAACGTACTAATGCCAAGCACCTGACAGGCTAAAATCTGAATGATTAAGTCAAACGATTACAGTGTGTGCAAGTTGCTAATATTCAGAATAACACAGCAGCAAAAGACAGACAAAGAAAGAACAAACATTCTGACGTTGCAAACAGCAAAGATTCAGTAAGTTACTGCAGAACAAAAAGAGCATACAAAGACAGGATGTCCTGGGATGGCCCCATAAAATAAGTAGCAAGCTTTGTTTGCCCTATTAATAGCATCTCATTTGATAACAGGACTTGTTTACGGGTGCATCATGTCACTGTTTGACGTGTCCATGATGCAGTAAACGGTGTTTACTTGTTTACTTGACTCATGCCTAAAATGACTTTTTCTTTTTTATATTATTTTACAGATAACAGGTATTAACTACGCTATAGGTGCACAATATAGCCTAGAATAACGCAATATAGTGCACTGACAGCTCTCTGTCTAACCTGGTATTTATTAAATCTTGACTTATAAGGAAACACTGGATGTTATTTCTTAAGATGTCAAGGCGTTTGTCTTCACCAAAACACAGCAGGGGGGGGGGGAGGCCCAACTATTTTGATAGCGTAAACCACGAAAACCTCAAACTATCCTTCAAATTATGAACTAGAGAAGGTCTATATTTATCCTCGCTGCATGTATAGAGGATTCTTACCTTCTTGACGGAGAGAGAGATGTTTTCGAGGATCCTGTCTTTGACTTTGAGTTGGTCCATGTCTGGCTGCTCTCTCCGCGGATGTCAGCTGACGCGCGCTCCCGACTCGCGCTTGTGTTCACAGGCCACGAGCTGTTCAGTGATGACGTCAATTTGTAGGCCAACCCGCCACGGGTTTCTGCCATAAGCTCTGTGGTTAACATTACTCGAGGAGACTTTCAAGTTTTGTTCTACAACGTAAATTACACACAGTCATACATCAAACATTATTTTTGAAATAGCTGTTTGTTTTAAAAAAAAAAAAAACAAGTTGCTAGCAAGTCGCTACGTAAGGACTACAACTGGTTGTCGGTTTAATTCTACGTCATTGGTCGAGCGCGTATTCTCACGTCTGTTTTGAACGAATCGAACGAAAAAAAATCAGTCTAAGTACGAAAGTTACTTATTGCGTTGATAAAAAAAAATAAAAAAAAAATACAATAAAAATATATAGATTAAATTACTATTTGAAATTAAATCTACATTTAACAGTTAGCCTCCAAGAAATCTGTCTGTCCTAGACCTTTATCCAAGGCAGGATTATCTAGATTTTTTTTATTTCAGTCCTTGTCTGTCATAAAGCATGCAAAGATTTTTAAAATAATTTGGATAATAAAAAACTGAAGAAAATTGCTCTTGCAAATAACACGTGAAGGTGAACTTGAGGTACTAAATTTACACTGTATACAGTAGGAAAAAGGGTGCAAATGATGTACACTTCTGTTCAAAAGTTTGGGGTCAGTAAGATAAAAGTTAAATATATATAAATAAATATATAATATGTGACCCTGGAACACAAAACCAGTCTTAAGTGTCAATTTTTCAAAATTGAGATTTATACATCATCTGAAAGCTGAATAAATAAACTTTCCATTAATGTATGGATTGTTAGGATAGGACAATATTTGGTCGAGATACAACTATTTGAAAATCTGGAATCTGAGGGTGCAAAAAAATCAAAATACTGAGAAAATCACCTTTAAAGTTATCCAAATGAAGTTCTTAGCAATGCATATTACTAATCAAAAATTAAGTTTTGATATAATTACGGTAGGAAATTTACAAAATATCTTCATGCAACATGATCTTTACTTAATAAACTTAAGTTAAAAACTTAATAAAACTTAATAAATAATAAAACTTAAATTTTAAACCTCTTAAATAAATTTTTTTAATCATTTTCAACGTTTTTAAATTCCTTGTTTTATTGTTGTGATTATTTT
>NW_015653472.1:1263250-1293279 GCF_001515625.1 Sinocyclocheilus rhinocerous
GAGTATGGGTCACCATACTTGGCCACATGTCACGTCACTTTTCACTTTTTCACTTTTCACTTTTCAATATTACAGCGAGAATAAAAGTTACTCCTTCTTTCTTTGTGTGAACATTTGGGTGGCGTTATGCAAATCTTCCCACATCGTGACGTAGATATGTGGGGGCGTGTTAGAACGAGCCGTTTTAGGTAGGCGTGGTTGACTCTTAACTTTTATAAAGAATATCTCTTTGGATTTGAGACTTTAGTCTTTGCAACTTTACAGATCTTCTTTATGCACCAAGAGCTTGTAACACTTCAAAGAAAAAGGAAAAATTTAAATCGCATCATATGACCCCTTTAAGAATATTTGCCACAGAATGTAAAGCTTTGGAAGCAGCTAACATGCAAACCAGCTGCCACACACTGCCACAGGTGCAATGACAGGAAACACAATCTGACAACAAACAGCAAGTTCCAGCTGCATCAGGCACTGTGTATGTTTTAGTGTCATCCCATGCAAACCCTGCATTAGCAGAGGGTTTGGTTCTGTTTAGTCTAATACAGGCCATGGTCACCAGTAACCCATCTATGAAATCATCAAAAGCACACTGCCTATAACAGCTTCTGTGCATTAAACAAACATGCACAGAGTGAAATGACCATGCAGTGCTGGTTAGTAGGCTAAATTGTACCAATGGATTGGTTGGGGTAGCGAATGTTAGATTGGGGAGGGGGGAAATAACCATGTCCCACCTTCCCAGTCTGCACTTGGCAATGACTGCAACACAGGGAAGATGTCACCAAAATCATAATCTAAAAAAGGAGAAATAAGATTCATCAATAGGCATGAAAGAATGATGAAGTGAATGAAAGAAGAACAGAAACTGAAAGAGATATAAAGTGAATGTGAAACTTGCCATATGAGGAACGAAAAGAGACACTGGGACATAATGAGCTGTGAAATGTGTCACTGAATGAAATGAAAGCATTAATGTGTGATCATGAAGGGTCACTGAGATTTCTGAACACTCAGTTCCCTCATCTTTTAGATAAACAATATTTAACAAAGATTACCGTCATCTTGGTACAGAATAATCAATTATATTTAAATATGCCAACTTGTAAAAGAAAGAATAAAAGTGAAAGATAATATCCAAAAGTGTGAAAATAAGACAGAAGTTGGAATAGTAACAGACAGAGAGAGGTAGAGAAAAAAAATGGTGAATTGAAGCCAAGCAGCTCACCTTCACTGGATGGGGCAATAGCACTGTCGTCCCACTCAAGGTTAGTGGAGGTAAGGGATGTGAAAGAGTGCAGAGACAGGCTATCAGAGCTTGGCAACCTCTCCTCAAAATCCAACAGATTCTGGGGTTTGTAGTATTCTGGCATGTAAGGAGCAACATCCAGATATGGCACGTCCTGTCACCAATTAAAAAATTAAGTATTAGGCACTAGGCAGTGGAAATATTGAAATCTTCAGTCATGGAAGATATAGAACAGTACAAAATGTAGTAATGGAAAAGCAGAATTTTTATATTATAAGTGAGTAGTTGATATAAATATGTTTGGTAAGTGTATGTGGCATTCAATACTCCATCTAAAACTATTTTAAATAGTTTTGCTAGTTATTTTATAATTATTATACAAACATAGTTATTAATTAATGCCTTACATTGAGAGACAACATGGAATATTCATACTTATTTGTAAATATGTTTTAATTAATTTGTCACATTGCAGGGCTATTTAAAATGAACTACTGAAGGCAAGATTGACTAAAACAAAACTTTTTGACCAGTCAGAGCACCTTAATGATATACTTTCTACAGTTTGTAAAGAGAAGTCAGTTGTTTGGCACTAAACTGTATGAGACACATCAGGTCTAGGACATACAGTGGAAAAGCCTGTCTAATTCTAGACAGGAGAAATCAATGAAGAGTCATACCAATTCGAGGTCAAAGCGAATGAACTCCAGGCCAGAGACAAGTGTAAGAAACAGAGTGAGATGGTCATGACTGCAAACCAGTGCATTTCTGTAAAGGAGGAAACAGCGTTCACACATCACAAAATCAGATGACTGCTGAAAGGAAGCTTTCATCTGTGGTCTGAAACCACAGAAGGACAATAATATTATTTCAAAGTCACCCACTTGTAATAGTATTTCTGGAGCAGTCCTTGATTCTCTTGAAAAAGTCGGAGGTAGCTTTCTAAAGAACTTTCACTGAGTGCCAAGTAAAGCCAGGAACGACCTGTGGAACAACAACATAGCAGTCATAGTTAACTACATGAAACAATGTCCACACAGTGCCACAATATTCAACATCTGAATATATCTGCAAATACTTCATATTTACATTTCAAACGTTTGGGGTCAGTAAGATGTTTTAATGTTTTGAAAGAAGTCTCTTATGGTCACCATTTAGACCAGAGTAAACACAGTCACATTGTGAAATAATTACAATTTAAAATAAATGATTTTTATTTCATTAATCTATTTTAATTTTATTATTTTGTTCCTGTGATGACAAGGCTGAATTTTCATCAGCATGATTACTCCAGTCTTCAGTGTCACGTGATCCTTCAGAAATCATTCTAATATGCTGATTTGCTGTACAATAAACAATTCTTATTATCAATATTGAAAACAGTTGTGCTGCTTAATATTTTTGCTGAAACTGTGAAACAATTTTTCAGGATTCTTTGATAAATGGAAAGTTCAAAAGAACAGCACTTTTGAAATATACATTTTTGTAACATTACAAATCTTACCATCTCCAAACTTTTGAATGGTTCTGTACTTTTCAACAATTATAAAGCACATCAACAAGTCATCATAGGTGGTAAAGGTTTGATCTTACTTCGGCCAAGATTGGTAGCTATGTGCTGGAGCTCATCTATCTGTTGGACAGCCTCTCGTCGTGTGAAGTGTAATACGAGTACCCAATAACCTGATGAGATGTCCTGCAGCCTTCGAGATGTAGAGAAAAGAGAAGTTCGGTGAGCCTACAAATGTCTACTTAAAAAGAGTTTTGGTTTTGAAAGGCTCTGGTGCAATTTGTCTAACCCATAAAGCAGAGCATGATCCAGGTGTTCACACAACCGCTGAAGAACCCGGTCGTGATTCCTGATGGCTGGCGTCTCATCCTCACAGGCAGCAAAGTAACTCTGCAACTGCGGATTAAATGTTAAAAAATGTTTTTCAAAAAAAACAATCACTTGAATGTGAAAGAAAAATGTCTGGTAAATTTCTGACATGCACACAGCCACGACATTCCAAGCAATCCTTTTCATTCTAGATGAACAACCTCTGATGAGAAATGCATTTTCAGAATTCACAGTTCTGTGATTCACTGATGAAAGCAGAGCTTCTTGGTGTATAAGTCCATCATAAAACCATGAGAACGTACTAATGCCAAGCACCTGACAGGCTAAAATCTGAATGATTAAGTCAAACGATTACAGTGTGTGCAAGTTGCTAATATTCAGAATAACACAGCAGCAAAAGACAGACAAAGAAAGAACAAACATTCTGACGTTGCAAACAGCAAAGATTCAGTAAGTTACTGCAGAACAAAAAGAGCATACAAAGACAGGATGTCCTGGGATGGCCCCATAAAATAAGTAGCAAGCTTTGTTTGCCCTATTAATAGCATCTCATTTGATAACAGGACTTGTTTACGGGTGCATCATGTCACTGTTTGACGTGTCCATGATGCAGTAAACGGTGTTTACTTGTTTACTTGACTCATGCCTAAAATGACTTTTTCTTTTTTATATTATTTTACAGATAACAGGTATTAACTACGCTATAGGTGCACAATATAGCCTAGAATAACGCAATATAGTGCACTGACAGCTCTCTGTCTAACCTGGTATTTATTAAATCTTGACTTATAAGGAAACACTGGATGTTATTTCTTAAGATGTCAAGGCGTTTGTCTTCACCAAAACACAGCAGGGGGGGGGGAGGCCCAACTATTTTGATAGCGTAAACCAGGAAAACCTCAAACTATCACAGCAGGGGGGGGGGGGGGCCCAACTATTTTGATAGCGTAAACCACGAAAACCTCAAACTATCCTTCAAATTATGAACTAGAGAAGGTCTATATTTATCCTCGCTGCATGTATAGAGGATTCTTACCTTCTTGACGGAGAGAGAGATGTTTTCGAGGATCCTGTCTTTGACTTTGAGTTGGTCCATGTCTGGCTGCTCTCTCCGCGGATGTCAGCTGACGCGCGCTCCCGACTCGCGCTTGTGTTCACAGGCCACGAGCTGTTCAGTGATGACGTCAATTTGTAGGCCAACCCGCCACGGGTTTCTGCCATAAGCTCTGTGGTTAACATTACTCGAGGAGACTTTCAAGTTTTGTTCTACAACGTAAATTACACACAGTCATACATCAAACATTATTTTTGAAATAGCTGTTTGTTTTAAAAAAAAAAAAAACAAGTTGCTAGCAAGTCGCTACGTAAGGACTACAACTGGTTGTCGGTTTAATTCTACGTCATTGGTCGAGCGCGTATTCTCACGTCTGTTTTGAACGAATCGAACGAAAAAAAATCAGTCTAAGTACGAAAGTTACTTATTGCGTTGATAAAAAAAAATAAAAAAAAAATACAATAAAAATATATAGATTAAATTACTATTTGAAATTAAATCTACATTTAACAGTTAGCCTCCAAGAAATCTGTCTGTCCTAGACCTTTATCCAAGGCAGGATTATCTAGATTTTTTTTATTTCAGTCCTTGTCTGTCATAAAGCATGCAAAGATTTTTAAAATAATTTGGATAATAAAAAACTGAAGAAAATTGCTCTTGCAAATAACACGTGAAGGTGAACTTGAGGTACTAAATTTACACTGTATACAGTAGGAAAAAGGGTGCAAATGATGTACACTTCTGTTCAAAAGTTTGGGGTCAGTAAGATAAAAGTTAAATATATATAAATAAATATATAATATGTGACCCTGGAACACAAAACCAGTCTTAAGTGTCAATTTTTCACACACACGCATGTTACTGACCCAAAACGTTTGAACTGTAGTTTATATCAAAGTAATGTTTAAAATAATAATGCACTACTGTGTGTGTGTGTTATATATGCACACATTGAAAGGTTTTGGCTCTATTGTCACACATTCATACGATTTCTATCCCGTGTATTCAGTAACTGAAAATGCACAAATAAAAAAATAATAAACTTGCCCATGCAGTTTACATTTGAGAGATGAGGTTCTGTATAAACTATATTCATAACTGCTAAGCCCATCATGAAATCTGATGCAATTGAAAAACAGAGGACAAAAGATTTAGTGTTGGAATGTTAAAACTTTACTATCTTCAGGTGTATTAACCACATTGTGAGCATCCATTCCTCTTTTTACAAATGGTAATTTTCAAAACAAACATTTCATAGCAAGAGCCAAAGCATCAGTGCATGTTGTATCATAAAACCAATTCAAGTTACCTTTTGTACAAATAAAACTTGAAGTGTGCCCCAAATCACTTTAAATTAACAAATGGTAAACCAGAAAACAAAAACATATCTTTTGTTAGACTACACAACCCCCCTTCAAAAAATTTACAAGTGTTGCTTTTAGTTGTAATGGCACACCCTCCAACTCACCAAAACAAGCCCATACCAACAAATTTCAGATCTCTATTCATCATGACTGCCAGAGGTCCGAAGCCCATCAGCTTTTTTTTACATTTTCTTGTACTCCACTGATTCTCATTTTAATCAGACTTCTCTTTTTCTCTCATATGTAGAAAGACGACACTGAAAACAAAGAGTCCTGCCATCATAGAGAAGGCACTGGCATAATATGGAAAGGCAGAGGGGATGAAGCGCTCATATTGGGTATGCTGCAAGGGGCGGACAGAAACCTGTGGAATAACAAAAAAATCAGTAAATATCAAGGAAATGTTGGAGCAAGAGCAATTTTTACAATGAATTTTGAATTTCACCTGGGTTGAGGAGTACAGGTGCGTGTAGCCAAGTCTGTTGTAGTCAACTTTGAACTGAAAAACTCCATATACATCTGGAAGCTTGAACTGTACACTGTATTTTCCACCTAAACAACCAGCAGTCACGTTTTTAATGTCATACATCATTAACAAACACTACCATTCTAAAGTTTTTTTTTTTTACTTTTTAAAAACTCACTAAGGCTGCATTTATTTGATCAAAAATACAGCAAAACAGTAACATTGTGAAATATTACAATTTAAAATAACTTTTTATATTTTAATATATTCATAAAACATTATGTGATCAAAATCTGAGTTTTCAGCAGCCATTACTCTTCAGTGTCCCAATATCCTTAAATTGAGTAATGTAAAATAACAGACCTCGTTGAACCAGGGGTGGCCTTCTGCACAGGGGAGTTGAAGAAAGCATCACTGAAGAAGTGCAGTGACCCGCTGAAAACCACACGTGCATTGTTTCTTGCCTGCAGACCGGCGATCAGGAGGGTGTTCTTTCCAACTGCATGAGGATACTGGAAAGCAAAAAAGAGATCGAGGATCAAAAATACAGCAAAACAGTAACATTGTGAAATATTACAATTTAAAATAACTTTTTATATTTTAATATATTCATAAAACATTATGTGATCAAAATCTGAGTTTTCAGCAGCCATTACTCTTCAGTGTCCCAATATCCTTAAATTAAATTTAAATTAATCTCTTTCAAAAAAAAAAAATATCTGTGACCCTAAACTTTTGAACAGTAATCAGCATGCATGAACTTATGCTGATTATAATAATAACATACCATTTTTCTTGAGGTAGGTCCTAACAAATGGATCAATTCTGACAAACTCCAGCTGAATGTCATCTCCATCAAAAGGCACCCACTTTCCACCAGACAACATCTCAATCACAATGCTGTATTCCTGTAAGGACAATCCAAGCAGGAGCAGTAAGCCAAACTGCTTTGTTTCTTGGAGCACTTCTTTGAAAGTGAATGTTAAATGGCAAAAAAAACTTCAGAATTTGCCTTCTTCTCGGTCACAAATCACATGTTAACTGTTAAATGAACTATAATGCCTATACAAATAATATATGCCATGCCTCACCACAAGGTCAGTGATGGTGTAGGCAGCAGGGGGAGTGCTCTCTCCAACTGGATGATGGGTAACAGCCCCAACCCTAAGAACACCAGCCTCCTTAAACACCCAGCGGGACAGGGCCTCAGCCAGCTCCTGGTTACCAGTCTGTTCATACCTAAGAATATACACATCATGCATCAAACAACCTCTAAACAAATAGAGAATATATCTTTCATCATGTCGCAGTTAGTTTTGTTAACGGCCTGAACTTCACAGTTAATCAAACACAAAAGAATACACGTGATTTCAACCTAATACCAAAATGTATTTTTAATATATAATAATATGAATTAGGGCTGCACGATAAATCGCATGCGATATTTTAACGCGCATCTTGTCAGAAAGCCGGTTCTGTAATCAGCGGTAAATCAGTGACCCGCTGAAAACCACACGTGCATTGTTTCTTGCCTGCAGACCGGCGATCAGGAGGGTGTTCTTTCCAACTGCATGAGGATACTGGAAAGCAAAAAAGAGATCGAGTTGAATGCAAATGAATTTAACAAAAAAAAGAACATTGAAAGCTATGAAATATTTACCTGCGTGATGGGGCGATCAGGGAAGTAGGAGTAAGAGGTGGAGGATCCTGTCAGAATGTCCAGCGCCAGAGAGTTATCTGGATCAGCCACCATGCTGAAAAAAAGAAAGGCAACTCATAACTTGAACAGTTACATTTTCAGAATAAGCATAGACCAGGGTATCAAGACCACTTACCCAACACCTTTGAACAGGACTGGTTTATCAGTGGGCTTGCCAACTATAGTTGGGGCTTTAAGAAGATTCTCTGGATCTGCAACAATCAGGGTGTGCTGTAAAAAAAAAAAAATAAAATAAAAACGCATGACCAAGCTTCAAACAATGATTTGATTAATTGAAATTATGATGAACAAACAGTATGTTTTAAAAACATAGGTTTTAGAATGTAAAACACATGAAATGGCAATTCAGGAGGTCAAGTTCATCTACTGTTATTTGCTATTCTTTCTTTAATCTTATTTACATTAAAGGGACAGTTCAGCTAAAAATGAGTCTTTCTTCTGTTGAACACAATGAAGATATTTTGAAGAATGTTGGTAACAAAATAATATTTTTATATATTCAATAATATTTTTTTCTATACTATGGAAGTCAATGGTTACCAAAATTCTTAAAAATATATTTTGTGTTCGACAGAAAAAACAAACTCAAGACAGGTTTGGAACAACAAGAAGGTGAGTAAATCATGACAAAAAAAATGAGTGCATTATCTAGTCTAAAAAGGGTGCATGATCTTCAACAACAGCCTAAAACAATGGCTAAACAAGTGACTATTGGTTAACAAAGCCAAAGAGCCAAGGTGACAACAGCCAAAAAGGAAAGTCGTTTTAGAGGGAATGCAAATTATTATATTTCAGGATTTCAAAGACATCTTTCTAAACAATTAATTCATGGAAATGTTTCATTTTTAAAAGTATATTTGAGCTCATGATTTTTAATACAGACAGATGGTCGAATTCTGTAATAATTTCATCCGCTTAAATCCTGCCCCTTTCGTACAATCTACCAAAAGCTCGCAATCAGATATGCATTCTTTTACAATAATCTACTTCTCTTGCACATAACAATCTGGAAAAAAAGGATTTGTTGATACTTGCGTTACATTGCAACATTAAGTAAGTAAATACAGGATCAATTTTAATTTCATGGTGACTTTGAATATTTAATCTTTCATATCAAAAATTGCTCTAAGCTGTATTTTTTCCTCCATCCATTACTGACCTCACCAGGATCAGAAGCGTCATAGTTATGGTGGTCAATGACAGCAGTTTTCTCCTCATCAAATTCAATCCCACATTCACTGCCTAGCTCTCTCAGAGGGTCACCTGTCAAAGTCAAAGGCATAGTGTTAAAAAAATGACTGATGTCAACAGACCAATACGTGTGCACTTATGCAAAACCAATACAACACTCACCAATATCAGAGCTGGCAGCAACAAGAACATTTCCTCCACCGTCAATGAAGGATGTAATGGTCTCTACATTGATGCTGCCCCCAAAATCTGTTCCATTGGAAACATGCAAACGTGGATATTCAAACATAAAAATGGCAGCATGACATAAAATCTAGGTTCACTATAACAGGACTCACCTTCCACCGATGGAGAGAAAATGATGAGATGGTCGTAGAGGAACTGGCCGTACTTGATCAAAGAGAGACCAGGATCATCAGCAGTTTTGAAGGTAAGGTCAAACCCACGATCTGAGAACAAGAATGTAGTTGTGGGTTAAATACTTAAAAAGAAACGTGCAATACCTTTCATTGTCTGTAACGTTACATGTATGTTGGTGCAATTATTCAACCAGATTCACATAGACTCAAAATGCATCTTCTACTCATATAGCATTTACGCGAACATACTAAACGTATTTTCAGGTGCTAATGTAATATTTCGAAGGGTTTAAATAGGAAAATATCAGATAAGGTGTCGCTCACCTGCTAAACTGCGGAAGAAGATTGAATGAGTGTCTCTGATGTTGGGATTGTCCAGCAGAACGAGAGTCTTTCCGTCTCCTAAAACTACCTGCAACATTAATGCCACAGATAAAACAAGCAGAGCGCTTCTGCTGAATCCGCCAGACAGCGTGGGAACCATTGTAGCACGCCGTCTTTTGCAGGTTAATGTTGCAGGAGTCGCGGTGTCCCTCATTGACAAGCAACCCATCGCCATTTTCCTCCTTTGGACAACGTCAGCGCTAACGCGGACGTGACCTCTGACCCAGCCAGCAGCCAATCGCGTGCTGCCTCTTCTTCTTCTTTGGATTTTTTTTGGCGTATTCCGCACCACAGGCACATACCGCCACCAACTGTTTCTAATCATACATGGATGATAGTCCCGCCTCTATTCATTTTTTTTTTATTTTATTTTTTTTATTGTTAATTTTATTTCGGGCTCACCCAAGCTGTATTTCTGGCTGCTGCGTGTTCAGCTCCCATGCCAAAAAACCCAGCTTGTGTGTTCCCCTATTCTTTTGCTTTATTTATTTATTTATTTAACTATCAAATTCGTTTATTTAATCCTGTTTCTACTATATATTCCATTCCTATTCTTTGATTACTACCTTCTCTTAATCCTTTTCCTAATATCAAATTTATCTTCTTTTTTTCTTTATTATTACCATTTAAGTTCTTTATCATTTTAATTCTCTCTATATTATATTTCCGACATTTTAATATTACATGTTCAACGGTTTCTATTACCCCACAAAAAGCACATTTACCTGTAATATGTTTACCTATTTTGTATAGTCATGCATTTAGTCCTGTGTGCCCAAATGGTAATCTATTTAAAATCACCTCATCTTTCCTACATCTTCCAAAATTGTATACTTCTTTAACTGATGAATTAATTTTATAATAAAACCTTCCTGTATCAGCTATGTCCCACTTCTTCTGCCACTCTTTTTGAATATTTGATTTTATAATTGATTTAATTTCTCCTCTTCTTAATGGGACTTCAATCTCGATATCCTTTTTTTTTGCGTGCTGCCTCATAGACTCATGAATATTATAATGAGATGAAAAAAGTCATTTAAAAATTTAATTCAGGATTAAATTTTATTACAAACTAATTATATTTGTTTTATCAAGTCATTTATTTCTTTATTTATTTCCTTTTTTATTACATATATTTATTTATTTATCTATTTATAAATTCTGCAGGTTTGGTCCTCCATACTCTATACAGACGGATTTACGAATCTCTCTATCAACTTTTATCGACCAGCAGGGGTCAGTGCAACACAACTATGTGCTTTTCAGAGCGCAAGCCTCTGTGTATGATAAATGAAGTCCAATACATTTTAACTGAATGTGAAGTTTATTATGTATTTGTTGGTTATGAAACCTATTAAACTTAATTGTAAAAGT
The DNA here is from genome assembly GCF_001515625.1 of Sinocyclocheilus rhinocerous. NCBI lineage: Eukaryota > Metazoa > Chordata > Actinopteri > Cypriniformes > Cyprinidae > Sinocyclocheilus > Sinocyclocheilus rhinocerous. The sequence goes on from NW_015653472.1 coordinate 1,274,249, forward strand.
ATAGTAAGTATAATTGTATCTTATAATTGTATTGATCATAATATTTGTTTCCTAAAAATGGGTTTTATTTGATATATGAAAAAGAATGAGAAGCTAAATATGAATGATTATCAAAATCCATACCTGTTTTCTGTTCATTTACCTAATTTTTTGTCTTTGTTGTTATTTATAAAGCTCCATGAGCTCCGATGATTCACAAACATTTGAAACTTGTTTTGAAGCAGATATTTGGCCATAAATTAGCAAGAGACTTGAAACACCACATGAAAGTGCAGTGTGAAATGACTTCCACTGGAACTCCATTACTGAACATAAGACATTCAAACTACAAAGCACCCATTCCTCTGATACCTGCTGTCCATGTCAAACTGTGTTCAGCAGAAAGCTTTGTTATCTGCTTCCAGTGCTGCTTCGAAACTGATTGGATTTTTAAAGCCGTCATCAATGTCTCAGTGCCTTGCTTTCCTGGCAAATATACAGACATTTATTCCAGTGACCAAAAAGAACTCAAAAATCAACCAACCAAAAGACAGTGGTTTATTAACAAACGATTAAATTGCAAACTTCAGGTGATTTTGAGCATTAAGCACTGAATATGGCTTATGTCATATAAACTACAGCAGAACTGGACCAAAATGACCTGGAACACTCGCAATGCTAGTTTAAATGAGAGTATCTGACAATGAAAGCTGTGATATTCAAAAACAGAAACTTGCTTGCAACACACATCACTCATTTAAAGGGGCAATGAGTTTTGATAGTCCATTTGCTAAAACACAGAGCATTTAAAATACTAATCAGAAACTGTGCATTTTAAACATGAGCCACTTGCAACATTTATGGAAAATTAAAAGCAGCATTTATTGTGAGTTTCTTCAGCTTCTGCGTGTTATGAAAATGATAAGAATACAGTTAAAATCAGCGGTTTTATGTTTTTTATGTTTATGTCAAGCAGTATTAAGCTCAAATAGAAAATTATTGAACTCTACAAACAAAAGAATCACTAAATCAATCAGTAAACAAAAGTTCGGTACAGTAGCTGATTTGTTGAAAACTGAAACCTGTAGGACAGTCATATGTTTAATTGGCTTCAGTAAACAGAGATTACATGATCTAGCACAGCATATACAGGGAGACACTAGTATTAAAAGATCTGACAAACCGCATACAAATTAGGTTTGTTTTGTTCATATTTAATTAAAATGTTTTCGTCATCTTTTTATCTAAATTTAACTCTATACAATGTAGTTTTAATATGCTGTACACACATTGTGCTGTGGTTTGAGATAAGACATCTATCTAGTATTTTCAAAATACGAGTGTGTTTTATTATAGAATATTAATTAGTAATAACCATCACTCTGGTGAGAAATATTACACTTTGTGACAGTCTAAACTCCATGTGGATCTCTCCATCCTTTGGACCGATTCAGGTCAGAAAGGCTTCACTGTCCTTGGCTTTCAGGCTCGACTTTTCCAGACCCTTCCTCAGTCTCTGCCTGTGTACTGGTCTCCTCCTCTGCCCCCTCAGTTTGAGATTCTGGCTGGGCTAGAGCTCCTTCTCCTTCCTCACCGTCCTCCTCCCGTGTCCGGAACAAGAGCTCGCCTCCCTGGATGACCTGTTCGGTGGTTTGCCATGTGCCATCTCCTGCGTACTGCTGGTAAAAGTCAGAGTCTGCCTGAAACATGACCAGGGCCTGGGCAGTGTGAATGCGCACATGCTGGGCGAGGGAGCTGGCGTCCAGGAACTTCTCACCGCATGAGTCACATGCATACAAGATCTGGGTGTTGGGATCTGAAGGAATAGAGCAGCATGTTTCATTTTAAATATGATACAGTATGATTTTTTTTTTTTAATTGTTGTAAAATTTATTTTTATTAAATTATTAGAATTTAATTAATGCGTAACAAAAATCAGATTCAGCTTTAAGGGGTATAATATATTAAATAAAAATCTTGCTTATATTTAGTATAATTTATATAATTAATTTATATATACACTTGGTCAGATGGAGTAGTTTTTTTGGGAAAGAAAGAAATTAATACTTTTATTCAGCAAGGATGCATTAAATTGATCAAACGTGACAGTGAAGTCACTTATAATGCTACAAAACATTTCAAAAGAACAGCTTTTATTTATATAATTAATTTATATACACTACTGGTCAGATGATTTTTTTTATTAATACTCTTATTCAGCAAAGATGCTTTAAATGGATCAAAAACGACAATAAAGTCACTTATAATGCTACAAAATATTTCAAAAGAACAGCATTTATTTGAAAAAATTTGTAACATTTATATTCATCAAAGATTTCATTATATTTCTATTCATCAAAAAATCCTGAAAAAAAATGTTTTACACAAAAACAATAGGCAGCATTATGGTTTTCAACAATGATCATAATAAGAAATGTTTCTTGAGCACCAGATCAGCATATGTGACCCTGGACCACAAAACCAGTCATAAGGGTCAATTTTTCGAAATTGAGATTTATACATTATCTGAAAGCTGAATAAATAAGCTTTCCATTGATGTATGGTTTGTTAGGATAGGGCAATATTTGGCCGAGATACAACTATTTGAAAATCTGGAATCTGAGGGTGCAAAAAATCTAAATATTGAGAAAATCGCCTTTAAAGTTGTTCAAATGAAGTTCTTAGCAATGCATATTACTAATAAAAAATTTACAGTAGGAAATTTACAAAATATCTTCATGGAACATGATCTTTACTTAATATACTAATGATTTTTGGCATAAAAGAAAAATCTATAATTTTGACACATACAATGTGTCAAATGTTTGGCTATTGCTACAAATATACCCCAGCGACTTAAGACTGGTTTTGTGGTCCAGGGTCACATATTAGAATGATTTCTGAGGGATCATGTGACACTGAAGACTGGAGTAATGGCACACAGGAATCAATTACATTTTAAAATTCAATATTTTGTAATAATATATTTTTAAAGAATTGCACTACATTTCACAAGAATTTTACTGTACGTTTAATCCAATAAATGCAGCCTTGGTGAGCATAAGAGACGTCTTTCAAACCTTTGATTGGTACACACATAATTAAATTTAGTAGTATTACATATAACTTGTTAATAAAGCAACATATATAAAGCAACATAAATTATCATTTATATTATTATTATTATCATCTATAATAATATTAAATAATTATTTTGCATTATTATATTATCATAACTTACAATACAAATAAATCAATAAATTATAATATAGTATATAAACTATATATTACTCACCTGCTTCTTGTACTTTCTCCACTGCTTTGGTGATCTCTGCTTTAAGTGCCTCTGTTTCCTCTGCAGATACAGAGGTTGCCACTGGTACCACTACAGGGGTCAAAGACAACAAATAATATCAGGAGACCATCCAACCGCCATTATGGTCACTTTTAGATTCAGCATATTCCCTTGGTATTGAGGAACAACCTTTCTACATATTCTCTCACCTGTGAGCTGTGCTACAGCACTGGCAGCTAGAGCCTCAGTGGCTAAAGTCACGATGTCATCTGTAGTGACCGTGACGATGTTGACCTCATTATTAAGCTCTGAGTCTGGTGTGGAGTCAGGCAGCAGCTTCTCCTCTTCCTCTTCCTCTTCCTCGTCCTCCTCAGCCACCACCAGTCTCTTCATGCCCGCCTTCCCCTGGTGCACTGTCTTCACATGGGAACGCAGATTGTCCACACGGTTGAATCCTCGGCCACACTTGTCACACAGAAAAGGTTTCTCCCCTGTAAACAGGAAGTGATTAGAAGCACACAAGAGAAAAATACATAAGAAAAAGCTCAAAATGTTGCATCTTACCTGTGTGAATGATGATATGTTTGGAGAGATCTCCCACGTTGACAAACGCTTTGTTACAGGTGTGGCACATGTGTGGTCGGATATTGTCATGATGACGGATGTGATTGGCCAGCTGGCTGGACTGGACAAACCTTCGAGGTGTGATAGATGAAACAAACTTTTAAGATATGGCGCCATCATGAATCTAAACAAAATCATTCATGCAATTTCTTAATTACCTTTTTCCACAGCGGTCACACACATATGGTTTCTCCCCAGTGTGTTGGCGAGCATGAGCTATGAGCGAACTGGCTTGTGTGAAGCCTTTTCCACAAATCAAACACAGACAGGGCTTTTCTCCTAAAACAGTGAGACAGACACATTGAAATACATTTGTACACATAACTATGGTTGAGGATGTGAGAAACGGCTCAGAACCTGTGTGGATGCGCACGTGTCTCTGCAAGGCCCCAGGGTCAGCAAATGCTCTCTGGCAGTGCATACAGACGAAAGGCTTCTCACCACTGTGCACACGCAGGTGTCTCTTTAGGTTGCCTGCGAACAGACCATGAAGGCACATTAAAATTCCTTCACGCACATACATATATTGCCACACTTTGTCTCAATGTGTAAATCTCACCTGAGGTGGTGAACTGTTTCCCACACTCCTTACACTTAAGTGGTCCATCTGTAATGTGGATCTTCAGGTGTGCTTTCAGGTTTCCCAACTAAAAAATAAATCAATAAATAAAACAATAATATTAATTATTCTATTTGAGTTATTTGTATTTGTAATGCCCAATAAAAAACGTTTTGTGTTATACTTTTGTAGCTATGGCTACAATGTAATGTCAATAATATGGTATAATCTATCAATTTTGTCTGCATATTATGATTTGATATTATATTTTGAAATATAGATGCAGACAATTAAAGATAATTATATATAGATAATTAAAACAGTTATTTTAAATTGTAATAATATTGCACAATATTACTGTTTTTAAACAGTATTTTCAGCATTATGACTCCAGTCTTCGGTGTCACATGATCCTTCAGAAATAATTCTAATCTGCTGATTTGCTGCCCAAGAAACATTTCTTATTATCAATGTTTAAAACAGTTGTGCTGCTTAATATTTATGTGGAAACTGTGATATATTTTTCAGGATTGTATTGATGAATAGAAAGTTAAAAATAACAGCATGTATTTGAAATAAAAAATCTTTTGTAATATTATAAATATCTTTACTGTCACCTTTGGTTAATTTGATTAATTAACATCTAGATATAGTATAATAACATTAAGACACTTTTGACATTATTATACCAGTGTAAGGTTTTTATAATCACATTTATAAAGACAATAGAGTTGACATTTAAAACCAGTTTAAACTGATCTCCCACCTGGTTGAATTTCTTGTCACATTGTTGACATTTGTGACCTTTGTCTGTGTCGTGCGTCTCTAGGTGTCGCATCTTAGCGGTGGGGTCAGAAAAGGTCCGCTCGCAGTAGTCACAGTGGTAGGGTTTTTCTCCACTGTGCACCAACTGATGCCGCTTCAGGTTTCCAGAAGTGGTGAAGAGCTTCCCACAGTCCTCACAGCTGTATCGCGCCTCATCTGTGTGTCGCTTTCTGTGCAGGTTTAGCAGACTGACTTGCCGGTAACTCTTTCCACATGTGGAGCAGCAGTATGGCTTTAGAGGACTGGAGAAACAGAAACATGTAGGAACAAGTGTGAGGAAAACGGCACATTGTGAAGTTTTCATGTCTCATAGTTGACAAGTCATATGAGGCTGTAAAGGAAGAGCATTAGACTCTAAAATGCTCACCTGTGTGTTTTCTCATGTGCTTTGCAGGCAGCTGGGTCTGAGAAGGCTTTATCACAGTCTCTGCAACTAAATGGCTTCTCACCAGTGTGAATGCGCATGTGACGTTTAAAGTTGCCTGTGTGTGTAAACTTTTTCCCACAGTCCTGCAAGAATCAGATTACCATTATGAAAATACAACAGAAAAGATGACTATTAAACAAGACATAGTGAAAGTATATCATTTTCCTATATATTATTTTTTTAACATTCTTAAATTAATATTAAGTTTGGGGTCAATTTTATTACTGTTTTTGAAAAGTCTCTTATGCTTATCAAGGCTGTGTTTTAATATATTTTAAAATGTAATTTTCAGCATCACTACTCCAGTCTTCAGTGTCACATGATCCTTCAGAAAGCATTATAATATGCTGATCTGGTGAAGAAACATTTCTTATTAATATCAATGTTGAAAACAGTTGTGCTGTTTAATATTTTTGTGGAAACCGTGATAGATTTATGAGAACAAATATATATGTTACAAATTGTACTATATGTATCGGTTTAGTTTTATAAAATATATCACATATTTTGTCAAATCTATTTTCTAAAATGTTAAGATGTGGAAATTACTGATAATAAAGAAAGAGCAGTTGTGTCCACTTTTGACTGATACTGCATAACAAACAGGCCTATAGGACAAAGACAATAAGGATTACAAAACTGAAGAATCTCTCACCTCACATTTGTGTATGACAGAGCCATACGCTCTGGACTCACTCCGCTCGGCCACAACTGCAGACATCTTCCCATCTGAACCCGTTGTTTCTCCATCCTCTGTCTCCATCTGCTCTTCTCCTTCTTCCTGCTCCTCCTCCTCTGCTTCTTCTTCATCCTCTACATCCTCCTCTTCTACCATGTTCTCCACGCTCTCAGCTTTTGACATACTTTCCTCGGCATCATCAACTTTTAGCAAAAATGTTAACAGTTATGAAAACCTAAACGTAAAAATGTGAGGTCAATGTATAGTTATATAAGGAAATTACCTTCTGTGGCCATGTGAACAGTGGCATATTTGGACTTGCTTCTCCTTGTGCTAACAAATGATCGTTTAGCTGCTACCCTCTGAGAGACTTCTGTAGGAGCGGTAAAGTGTCACACAAGTTTTAAAAGATGGTTAACATGAGCAAAAGCATTAAGAGAAGAGAATGGACACTAACTAGGAGTGTAGTCAGCATCAGAAGGGTCATCTTCGTATTGTGGAATTTCTTCCTCTGTTTCAGTCTTGGGTTTTTTTTGTCTTGTTTTGGATGGCCCACTGATTTTGCTGACAGCTCTCAGAGTCTTTGTGCTTCGCTTCTCAGTCGTGTCACTTGCAGCCTCCTTGGTTTCTGTTGTCTCTGACTGTACAGGAGCTTCCTTCACTTCAGAAACTGCATCCTGAGTCACTGAATGACTCTCCTGCTCCTCCTGGGAACTCGAATCCTCTGGTTTTCTCAGAGATCTCGGCTGTTCCTCCACCGGCTCGGTAACTACTACTTTACATGACCATAAATGAGAAATGGTAGCGTGAGAGACTTATAACTTCAGTACCGTCTTTAACTAATGGCTTATGAAAATACAAACTCAACACTAACCAGGCTTAGATGTTGCAGGGACAGTCAAGGACTGAAAAGCTGAACAAGCATTGACAATTTCCTGCATCTGAAGGAAAGTAGCTACAGCAAGAACGTCCTCTATGTTCTGAGGGTTTATAGTCAGCTTTGCAGTGTACATAAACTCAAGGACCTGCTCAAGACCTGGAAAAAAAAAAAGATTGAACCTATAAGACAAAGGCAGAAAACAATAAAAAAAAATAGAAATATTAAAATGTAATTTGTTGTTTCAAAGCATAAAAGAAGGTATTTTAAGAAATGTTTCAGCGTTTTGGTTCCCAGCGTTCTTCAAAATATTTTCTTTGGTGTTCCATAGAAGAAAAAAAAGCATTTGGAATGACATGAGAGTTAGTAAATGGTGACAGAATGTATATTTTTAGGTTGGACTATCCCTTTAATCAAAGTTCTCTGTAAGAATGCAAGCCTACCTGCAGCATTGCTGATATCAAGATGAACAACATCTTTCTGGTCCAAAAAGAGTGTGCGGAAGTAAGCACTACATGCTGCCAGCACAGCCTTGTGGGCCTTGAAGTCTACTCCATCCACCACAAAAGTGCAGTCACAAAGAAGACCCAACTGACGTTGTTCATTAAGCTGCCCAAGGACTTTCCCGCTATGCCAAGGAAAGTCCATAACTGATGGAGTGGACTATAGCACTTTAGGCAACAGTATGCTGATCATAAAGGAAAAAAGAAAAAGAAAAATGACTATTGTTGCTTTTCCATTTGAGGCTCACAAACAAAATGTCCCAGTTTGCAAGGATGTAAACAAATTGGGGTGAACCAGGGCCTTCATCTGGTCAACACTGTCCCAAACCCATTCATAAAATTTCAATCCCTGCCCCTATGAATTTTACCATTAAACATAAGTAAAAGTTTAAGAACAACCATTACTGGTTGACCACTTATCAGTGTTATTTCAGTACCATTGAGATAAAATAATTTTTGTTGTCCAGAATTAGTTTTAACTTCTTATATTGCATTTTTTATTTTAATACAATTTAATACAATTGTATGCTTTTGCCATATGTGTGTGTGTATATATATATATATATATATTTCTATTAATTTTTGTTTAGTTTTAATATTTTAATGCATCAAGTTAAATTAAATGAAAATGAAAAATGTTACCTTAGCAACTAGATGGAGAAAATAAGTTTAAGGTTTTTTAATATTTGTCAGTTAATGTTTAATTTATTTAAAGGAACGAAATTGTTTTAGTTTAGTAATTTATAGTTTTATTTAACTTATAGTTTTAGTTAAATACAATAACCCTGCCACCTATCTGAATAATGCGGGGAAAGTCTCCTCCTCAGTATCTATAGTTATTATAGCCATGGTTCAACTTACTTTTCGAAGTAATTTCCCAATTTTAAGTACTAAAACTTAAGATGTATTCTTGTCCTTTTATGTACATCTGATCAAAACTGTACTGATGTGTTGTCTATATAAATATATGTATATATATATATACACATACATTATTCTCATTATGATTCCGTGCATGTACATTGTCAGACATTAATCATCCAACAGACTTCATTATTTACTTCAAATAAACAAACATCATTATGTAACAATCCGTGTGTGTTTCTCTGCGACACTGAAACGTTTGTCTCGAAGTCCTTCGGGACATTTTGTCCTGCAATCAAATTTAATCTATCATTATCAACCCAAGACGACTCGAGCACAATGATGTCTGATTTGCTTTAGCGAGTAAATTTGTATAGTGATTTGACGAGCAACTGCGCAATTCCCCAACAAGAATGTACGTGACGATGTTGCGGATTGATTATGAGTCCTCTCTCTTTCTCAGCTCCGGGATTAATTCAGTTTGCCTGGCCCTGCTGGATCAAGATGGCGCTGGCAGAGGCGGGCTATTCCTGCCTCTTCTTTGCTTATTTTAGCTGCGCGCTCATTTAGAGACTTATCTGAAGATTAGTCCTAAAAACAATCGGAAGATTGGGTCACGTTTGACGTTCTTTACCTCATATAATGGACGAGTTTCTGGCTTTCCCCGACTTCAGATGATCAATCCAATCGAGTGTTTCGGTGATCGATCTCAGTGCTCAGCCTCGACGCGCCGCCATCTTCTGCTCTCTGATCGATTGATAGTGGCCGAGCGAATGGCTGGAAGTTAAGCACAAACGCGCATGCGCGAACTTTTCCTGTAATTGTTTTGACCACATGACGGCGAGCTTTAGCTATTATTACCGTAAATACGCTGATCAAATCATAAGACCAGAGTGAGGAAATGTCTATAAAATAAAACGCAGTTAGGTTATGAATTGGGTCATTAATGCATTTTAAACACCACCACGAGTTACATAGCTTATTAAAATATGGCTATGATATATGCAAATCTAAGGGGTCAATTTTTAGTGCACATTTTAGTCATTAACTAAACAGTTAACCATTACCATGTCGCTTTGGGCAAAAATGGCAGGCCTACTTCTTTTCTTATTTAGGTGATTGGAATTACTTATAAATTAAGCTCATTAAAGTTATTACATTCCCAATTCACAATCAAATCAGATCTGTAATACATATTTATGATTTCTTTTTTAAAACTCATGTAATGTTTATATACGCTTTCAGTGCTGGAAAGCAGTGCCTAAACCAGCTGGTTTTCTTGTCTTAGTTGGTCTGGTTTTAAAGGGGTTTGGGCATTTTCAGCTGATTAGGCTTGGGCCTATAGCTGATTTCAAAAGAACTGTAAAGAAATAATGTCTTAATATGTAAAACGGGTGCTTATTTACATGCATTTGTATGTGGTACAACACAGTGACAGGTTGATGGATGACATGAAGCACAAAAATAGTAGATGATAAGACTGAATAATAACAGCCGACTCTATTTATAGAAGAAGTACTCAGAGACACAGAGTACCTGTCATTTGCTCATGATGTCCACTGTAATGGAAGTGGACATGACCCAAATCATTGACTCACAAGCTCAAAATACTCATCAAAGGTGTTCTGGTTTTATTCTGTTCTAAAACAGTGTTTTATTCACCCAACACAACATAGTTTTACAGTTAAAAAATATACCTTTTAATAACAATAACAATCAGTTCAATTAATAGGATTCTGTTCTAATTGTTTGTCATACTTACAATGAGCTCCAAATGTCTGAGACAACTACTACTAAAATTGCTTTTAAATGCATTACAAATGATATTATCAGCAAAAATGTTGAGTGAAAAGTTAACTTTTTTAAAATATCTTAGTATTTGGTATTTTGGTATCCTTTTAATTTCATGACAGCAGTATTTGAGCTACATGAACTTCACAAGTTTGTTTAAAACCTGATGCTTATGTTCTCCAGCATGATTTAAATGACTCAAAGAGCATCTTGAACTTCAATTGAAGCAAGAACATCTGAGTGTTTGCAGAAAGAGCCACGTGATCAATGTAACAAATTTGATTAAGTTTAGTGACATCAAAATGCAGAATTTAAACCTTTCTTATTCATTTAAAGGCATCATTTTTCTTTCTTACTGTCAAAACCCTAAAATATTCTCTTTCTTTACAGATTTAAATTGGATTTTGACTCACAGTTGTTCAATGTGGTCTCAGACTTTTGGACCCCACTGTATATTGTAAGGTGATATGTATTTAGCAGGGAATTGACGTTAGCAGTGCATTTGTCTTAAATGTTTCGAATACATCTGACAGGATTAAGTTCCACTCAAGTCTAATGAGAAGAAATGAGAGAAGGTCATGGAGGAATGACAAAGCAGGACTAACCAACTATTATTAAGGTCATTTATCACAGAGAAACAGATACAGCAGGAGAGGAAAGATCTACATTTTGATCTCTGTGCGGAACGTCTGTGCGTGCTCCAGTTTTGCAGTGTTTCTCTGTGCTTTTATAGTGAGAGTGCCATCAGCCCCTAAACATGACTTCACCGAGGTGGGGTCTACATCCTCTGGTAGCTGGCATTTATGGGTAAAAGTGTTCATCACTGTTCCATCAGTAGCAAGCTGTTGAATAAAATACATACATAGGAGAATGAATGATATTCTGAAAATTCATTTGGATTATGCAGAGGCCTGTGTCTGTTTACCTTTTCAGCATGAACTTCAATCTGATTGTTTGAGGTGGTGACAATCACATCCTCAGGTGAGAAGTCTCGGACATCCACTGTGAATTGATATGTGTCTCCCAGAGTCTTGATGTTTCCATCTGTTTCTGTTCTGTCTAAAGGGAAAAAAAAATACAATCTAATATTATTATATGGCTCTCAGGATATCGCCAGCAACTCGCTTTCTCTTGTTTCATACAAACGCAATGGTGCCCTCTTGTATCTCAATTATGTAGGCCTACTGTGTATAAAAAAAAAAACATGTTAGGGATTTAAGTATTAAGTGGCCTATTGTAAATTGTTGCAGTGTTGTTGCTAAGCAGATTGTTTTGTCGCCGACATTGTACAGGTTTGGTCACATGTACCATTGTTTGGCGAATTTTCACGGGCCAAATCCAATCATTTCAATGCAAATCCACACAAGCGGTAATTTTGCAAGTGCGAAAGATTTCCCCACACTGATTTTGCAGCAGGTTCAAGTTGGTAATGCAGATTTGCCGCGTTGACTAACGTTAACAGAAAGCTGCTTGGTTTGAAAGTGACTTTGTTTGTCAGCTGTGCTTCATCGATTCGCTACACTATCAACTATGGACCTTTTTTGAAATTTTGCTAATGTGACCGCACCTTAATGGACTACTTATTAATTAGTGGAAGGGTAAAATAATATACAGCCAAGCATATAGAATTGAATCATATCAAATCAAAATTCCCCCCACGTATTTAGGCATTATCAAAGACTACATTAATATGGCTGATTTGTAGATTGTACTACAGATTATTGCTCTGTATATTCATACTTCCCATTAATTTCTATGGTGGTCATTTTGATGAGTGTAACTTATTTTTAATGACCATTTAACCTTTTCTAATCATGTCCATGATTTGTGTGTATGTGTGTGTGTTCATGTAAAAAAAAAAGTGCCATAAAAGTCACCAAGGTTTGCAAAATACAAAGTCACAACACAAAACATTAATTCCGATGAAGTCACAACACAAAATGTTTCTGTCTAAAATGGCCAAAGACCACCAGAGAGTTAATTAAATCTCATGCATATTACATCTCATGTACAAATGGGCATTCCTGTGCATTAATATCACTTTCTAATGATGTGCAAAAATGTGCCTTGGTGAATCTCAGACCAGCACTTCATATCCATATATATTACACTCAGCAACAGACTGCCCATGCACTGTTAAATCATTCCCCAACAGTGAAGTCACAGCATTGGCTCTGGCCCAAAATATTCCCTAACCCTCTCTCTGCCTCCCAGGTGCCCTTGTATAGCTCATTTGAACAATCTGTTGTGTTTACACATACTTCTACACATACCAGGATGCAACTGTGAATATAAAATACATCTGCCTTGACATACACATACCACACAGACAAACAGTCAAATGTCGTATGCAGTCTTGAAATGTATATACATAAATAAATGTTCAGGCCTCATGCAAAGTCAGTATCCACTATTTTATCTACAGTCATTGAAAGAGAAGTAAATGTAATTAGAATGTGAATATAAACAGTACATTCGGATTCACACCCAAGACAAATAACAGTTTTTAACAAGCTGTTTATTTTACATTAGGCTGTACAGATCCATAAAGAACTGGAACCAGGCTTAATAACTCACTTGGAAATCCCAAAGCATCTTTTGGACACATGAAAGATCCAAAGTCCTCAGCGAAGAGTCCTCGGCTCTTCTCCATGTACGGGTTTGTTGAGGTTGAGGATGAAGATGAGGAGGATGTCTGGTGGAAACTGCGCTCCAATCGATAGGCAGAGGAGTTGGTCGCACTCATTAGTGTTTAGAAGGTTTCTTTGCCTCAAATCGATATCCAGTCAGAGCTTTGAAGTGATACAATGAGCACCGAGTTTATAAATAAAGTAGTTTTGTGCTGTCCTTATTCAAAACGCTGTATGAATCCACTCTCAAGCCTCAGAACCTTTCTCACTGTTTGTGTTAGCTCTGGTGTGGCTTTTGTCTGTCTGACTGTCTTTTATATGGTGGGTCTAGCCTGAGAGTTTTTACTTCTATGTGTGTGTGTTAATTGTGGGATGACAGTGTGCTATAATTATCCTGTGAGGGAGAAGGGCTCTGTGGTCGGAAAAGTTTTGTGTGATGAGGGTTTGAGGTTGAGAAAGGGGCTCTGACAAAAACTCAAAGATAGGAAAGGGAGAGAGATACGGAAGGAGAGAGAGGGGGGTTGAGTCAACAGCTGATATTCCAGACACTCACTCCCTGAAATAGCCGTTCCCTTCCTTTCTCATTCCGTGTGCTCTCCATCCATTTCTCTCCAGCCTGCCATCCACAGCAATTTGCTGTGATTTGCAAACGCACTCTCACAAGAGGCGTCAGAGGCTGTCAACCAGAAAATTATAACACATGACCCAAAGGTGTTCATCATCTCTGCATAAACAACAATGCTGAGGAATGCAAGTTCAGACAGTGGGTTAACAGAAAGATGGAAGGAATGTTGATGAGAGCGTGAAGTTGAGGGACAGATGACGTTAGGAAAATGGATTAGGAGGCATTTGTTTTCGAAGGAGAGTTGTTAATAATAGACAATTTGGTGCTGGTTTACTCATTACAGAATTTTTTTTTTTTTTATCTCTTTTATTTATATGTGCAGTTTAATGCACTGATTTAAAATTATAATTATAATTGATAATAATATAATTATAATTATTTTCATGTTATGGTCAATAACCGATCAATGGCAAATATTACAATTCTATAAAAGTTTGTGTAAATAAATAAATAAAGAGTCCTAAAAGTGAATTTTAGGCATCACAGCATTATAATGTACAATATGAAAAATGGATATTGATTTGCTAAAGACTGCATTTAACAGTGTTATTAAATTATTAGTGATTTTGATATTGTTCATCCCTATAGTGTTAAGATAATTCGGCCATAAATGAAAATTACATCATTATTTACTCACCCTCATGTTGTTCCAAACCTTCTGTGGAACATAAAAAAAGATATTTTGGGATATTTGTTTAGTTATTGTTTGGTTAACAATATTTTTCAAAATATCATCTTTTGTGTTCCACAGAAGAAAGTAAGCCATCGAAGTTTGGAATGACATGAGGGTGAGTAAATGATGACAGAATTTTCATTTTTGGGTAAACTATCCTTTTTAGATGTTCATAATTGCACTTGAAGTATTGAATGTGTTCAAATGATAAACAGCATTCCTTTGGAGCCTCTGTGTTGTCCAGAACGACAAATCTAGTGTCCTCTCATGGCATGGAATCACACTATATCACTTTCAAGACTTTCACAGATTGTCTAAATCTAGCCGAGAAACGTAACATTAACTCATACAGCTTGTCACCAATGTAGCTCTTCTAATTTGATTCTGTGCTGGAGAGAGAAACAGAGAGAGAGAGAGAGCAAGAGCAGGAGAGAGCCTTTAATCAGTCAACAGTATAATCGCGACTAGCACAGTTTGTCCTCAGGCTTAGTGTGAGCTCACTTCAGAAAGTTCACTTGATATCTTCTCATTGGACAGCCCTCAGGGAATGGTTTTGTACCAGCATGAATAAACTTAAGGGTTTGTTGAGATACATGGGCCAACGTTTGAGCTTATATATAATAATATATAATAATTTCATCAAAAATACCGTAAAAGAGTAATATTGTGCAATATTATTGCAATTTGAAATAACTGTTTTCTATTTGAATATATTTTAACATGTCATTTATTCCTGTGATGGCAAAGCTGAATTTTCAGCATTATGACTCAAGTCTTCAGTGTCACATGATCCTTCAGAAATCATTCTAATATGCTGATTTGGTGCTCAAGTATTGGTGCTCATCACAGGATTAAACTACATTTTTAAATATACTGACATAGAAAACAGTTAATTTAAACTCTAATAATATTTCACAATATTACTGTTTTACTCTATTTTGATGAAAATAAATGCAGCCTTGGTGAGCAAAAAACACTCCTTTAAAAAAACATTTAAAAATCGTAATTATTCCAAACTTGTATATATGATATTTAAAGAAGTTAAAGAAGCTAAGGCTTTCATTGTCTGTAAGTATCAAAGTATGTATATACATTACTATTGGTACTGTATGCATGTTGAAACACATTTTATGCAGTATACAGAGGGTCCTTGGCCTGAAAATGGTCCAAGGTCTGTTTCAATACATCTAGCTCAGAGAGAGAGAGAGTTTGTGTTGTGTTACACTATTTGTGATTCTGTCAGCTGCTGATCATTACATAATATAGGATTATCATTGTCACTCAGTGTGAATTGCTTGTTTTGCTAGGACTGAGAGACAGAAGTACAAGAGCGACAAACAATGCAGCTGTAAATACAAAAAACAGAGACTCAAATTATAGTACCAAAACAAATCATACAATAATAAAAGCTGAGATGAGAAAGAAAGTGCATTTAAATAGCCTGGTGGCCTCCACACACATTGGTCAATAAATACTTTTTTTTTTTTTTTTGCATTTGCAGCTGTCATGATTCTATAAAAAACAACCAAAGTTTGAGAAAAACGAATTGAAATTGACAGGGGAAACGAACAGAGTGTGGAATGACAGAGGGTAGCCGCTCATCAGTCATGGAGGGAGGGAAGGATTATTATTGTGACATTTCACACATATTCACCCTGTGATCCAGTCACTCCTCTAGGAGTAACAGATTGAGTCTGTCAGTGGGAATAAAACAATTCCAAAATGATCAGGGAGTTTCACATTTCAAATAAACTGAAATTTCACCTTTTGTCACTCAAGTTTGCAATGAGGGTTGAGCCACAAATTATGGGATAAACTTAGAGAGAAAAATCCAAAACCAAAGGACATGAAATTGTATCAAGTCAATAAGATGAGTTATCTATTACTTTGTGTTTTCAGAGTGCATGGAAAGTGGCTCCATCACAATTAAAGCCAGCACACTCCCTCTTTGAACTGTTGCCATCTGGTCGACGCTACAGAGCACTGAGCACCAGAACGGCCAGACACAGGAACAGTTTCTTCCCTCAGGCAATCCATCTCACGAACACTTAACAATAACTGTGGAACACACACTATTTTTAGCCCATGCGAGCCCTCAGCTAAATTAGTCAATAGTGAGATTATATGAGCATGTGCAACAGTAATGGCTTTATTGCACTCCGTTGTGTGTGAACAACAAGGAAATGAATAATGCATCTTGCTGTTTGTTTGAAAAGTTTAATTTATCGTCTGAGTTAGTGCTGATCATTGTGACTATAATATACATTTCAGAGGGCAGGAATTTACGCAAAGAAAATATATTTACTTATATATTAATGATTCATATATTACATTATTTATTGTATATTGTATATGTATATTGAAAATATACAGAATAATATATTGTGTTAAAATATTAGAATACATTGAATAATTAATAAAGAAATGCCGCTTTTCATATATTGTAATATATGTCATTTTATATGGAATTAATAATACATATGTGCTAAAATATGATAGTGTGTATAAATATGTTTGTATAACTATATATAAATATATAGACATTCACATTTATATGGAATATATGCACACAATTTGAATATATATATATATATATATCACTCAATCCTTTTAGTTACGTCAAATCTCACTTTTTAACCCATCAGGTTGCCATGACTTTAACAAGATATACAACTGCCTAAAAACTCTAAATTTTAATATTTGTTTTCAGTGAACACTTTTTTCTTATATACCATCACACATTTTCATTTATGAAATGCTGAGATGAAAAAAAAGCTATTACATGTAAAAATGTAGTGCAGTTTTTGTCTTCATTAGATATATTTTAATATGTATCAATATAGTCATATGTGGTCCATGCATATATTGCAGTATATTAACTAATTTAAGCTAGTTTCCCATATATGGAAATGTATTATTTCATATTTTATCTTTCAGTTTTTACCATATATTTTTGTTTCGTAAGGGACAAGATGGTAGTAAGATGCTAATTGTGTGAAATACAGGATCCAAATGATGCATTACTGTTTTTATTGTCTGAAATAGCTTATTGGAATGCACTGTTGCGTGATTAAATTATAATATTAAGTATTTCCACACAGCACTGTGTCTGTGTGATTTTGGAAATTCTGTGTGAAATGAAGAAGCTCAGTGAAAATGAGGGATTGTGTGTGCGACATTGAGTCAAGTGAATGATTTGTGTGGTGTGTGTGATTGCTTTAACCTTGAATGAAGGTTAATGCAAAATGAATCAGTGCTTAAACAGAGACCATATAAGGGGGCAATCACATTCTAAATTATGCAATACATGAGAAAAGCTGGGTACACATTTTTTTAATTCAAGCTTCTCTTTTCACCTGTTAAGAAATGCCGTCAGGGCTCATTAAAGCATGTGAGTGATGAGTCCTGATGACAATTCTAAAGGTCAGTCTGGTTCTATCACTTCCTGCTCTCTCGGCCTTAACAACAAAGATTCATAACACATCACAGGTCATTTCATTAACCACCTAATTAAAAGTTCCAAAAGGCCACAATGAGCTCTGTCTCAATGACATTTGTGAGATCAAAATGAATTTCAGAGAAAACAAAAAAGGAAACTTCAATTTCACATTGTTCCAATTCAGTGGCTGCCCAGAGGCAAAGCAGGAGAGGACGTGCACCATAAATAAGTTAAAGCTTAATTTTCCTTTCATGCTACATCTGGTGACGCCAGGGTAAAGGGTTGATATTGACCTCAACGGTCTTTCATGAGTCAACAGGCTGAAAGGTGAGCTCTCTTTAAAGTTTATTTTTTAGTTTTCAAGTGACTTTGGGTTGGCATTAATCCATTCACAATATTTCGGAACTTCCTAAGTATCTGTTTTGTCATGATTAGGAATAATGTGTCAGTCGTACATAATCGTGATGACATTACAATGTCCTGCTTCTTACATGGCTACTCACCAAATAAATAAATGCATGGACATGAAACCATGATTATTTTGTAATTATTTTATGATTTATAAAATCATAAGATTTTATGATTTATTTTGTAATTATTATATTTTATGATATAATTGTTTATAATTTATAATTTTTATAATTGTATAATTGTACTTATAATAAGAGTTCGCGGATTAATAGCATGGTGAGGGGTCTGATACAGCGTGGCCATAGCACCTTATTAAGCTATTTTCTTTGAATGTGCAAGGTAAATAACTAGGAGAATACCAAAGTTCAGTAAATGGAAAAACTTTGCTCTACAAACCAATATGTTTATGATTATGATAATAAATTAAAATAATGTGGTAACAAATGCCTGTTACCAAGCAGCAAACAGAACTGTTTTTGTATAGGTAAAATAAAGTTACAAATGGCCATGCCCGCTCTTACATTAAAGGTACAGTTTTTATTCTGTTGAGAATAAAATATTATGAAGAAGGTGAGTAACCAGACAGTTGACGGTAGCCATCGGCTTCCATAGTATGGAAAAAAATAACGTTCACATTCATGCAGCTGCTTTTGGACCAGAGACATTGTATTAGATGACTTCTATGGGATTAGATCTCTGCCACAATTCTGTGTGCGAAAGATCATATTTTGAGCGATTACAAGTTGATATTCTGATCATATTTTATTTCAAGCACATTTGACCAATTCCAAACGACATCAATCTTAATAACTACTATTAATCTTGTATTT